>NC_083243.1:14158786-14438401 GCF_032191835.1 Heteronotia binoei
GGGCTTACTCCGCTAAGCTCTTGGAGGATTGGCTACATCAAGGGGTGGGGCCTAATATGCAGAGGAGCTCCTGCTAGAATTCCATCCCTGGGCCACACACCCCTGATGTAGCCAATCCTCCTGGAGCTTACAGTAGGCCCTGTAAGAAGAGCCCTCTAAGCTCTTGGAGGATTGGCTACATCAAGGGGTGGGGCCTAATATACAGAGGAGCTCCTGCTAGAAAAAGAGCCTGCAGCGGCATACTATTTCATCTAATCTCAGTCAAATTCACAAGCAATGTGCCGGATTTAGCCATTCATTCAGCTGCCTGAATGATCAGGTTCCAGGGTGGTGGTGGAAAATGCCGTCAAGTCACAGCTGAATTATAGTGACCTTCCCCCCATAGAGCAGAGGTGTCGAACTCATTAGTTGTGAGGGCCGATCTGACATAAATGAGACCTTGTCAGGCCAGACCATGTGTGTACCTATTTAAGATTAGGCAGCAGAAATACAAACTTTATAAAGGACGCAAACACAATTTAATTAAAAAAAAAAAAAGCTTAAAACAGTAGCATCATTGGTCTTAAAGGTGCTTTCTTTGTATTCTCCCATGGCATCCAAGGAACTGGGCAAAGGAAATTCTGGCTCTTTCCTTCCTTCCCCAGGGGACCAGGAGGAGCCTCAGCCAATAGAAGGAAGAGAGGCTTGGCTCAGTAGCTCTGCTGTGCAATTGAGAAAGCCTGGCAAAGCAAGTTCTCCTCTCCCTCCCTTTTGCTCTGCAGCTCCTGAGCAACTGAACAAACTTTGCAAATGGGAAAGAGCGGAATGGGAAAGGACGGAATACAAATCCACAGAAGCAAATAAATAAACAAACTAAAATGGAAGGAAGGAAGGAGGAAGGAAGGAAGGAAGGAAGGAAGGAAGGAAGGAAGGAAGGAAGGAGGAAGGAAGGAAAGAAAGGAAGAAAGAAAGAAAGAAAGAAAGAAAGAAAGAAAGAAGAAGAAAGAAAGAAAGAAAGAAAGAAAGAAAGAAAGAAGAAGAAAGAAAGAAAGAAAGAAAGAAAGAAAGAAAGAAAGAAAGAAAGAAGAGAAAGAAAGAGAGAAAGAAAGAAAGAGAGAAAGAAAGAGAGAAAGAAAGAGAGAAAGAAAGAGAGAAAGAAAGAAAGAAAAGAAAGAAAGAAAGAAAGAAAGAAAGAAAGAAAGAAAGAAAGAAAGAAAGAAAGAAAGAAAGAAAGAAAGAAAGAAAGAAAGCTGTGATGCAGAAGGAAGCAAGAGAGAGGGAAAAGGAACAGACAAGAGCCAGTTGCCCAGGGGCCTGATAGGAGCCCTTTGAGGGCCTGATTCAGCCCCTGGGCCGCACGTTTGACATCCCTGCTTAAAGTTTTCAAGGCAAGAGACCTTCAGAGGTGATTTCCCATTGCCTGCCTCTGTGTCACAGCCGTTGTTTTCCTCGGAGGTCTCCTATCCAAATACTAGCCAGGGTCGACCCAGCTTGGCTGCTGAGATCTAACAGGATCAGGCCTAACCTTCTTCTGGCTTTTTTTAAAGCCAGTGTGCTAGACAGAGGAGGCTTTTTGAAATTCTAATTAGCTCTCCAGGAACCAACAAATGAGTTTGCACAAGCCAAGCTGACAAAAGACGGGCGCTCCCCATAGCACAGGTCTAAATCCTTGGCAAGCAACCAAACACACAAGCCGAAAGCCGCTGTTGACATAAGAGACCGCAACAGCATTACAACCTTTACAGAGCAAATGCACAAAAAGCGCAATGTGACCAGTGATTTCCTAAGCTGCCCAGACAGATCCACACCAGGGGACACCTAATGGGAAGAGTCTTGCTAGGAAAACTTTATCAAAACACCTGTACCCTACATTTTCTGGTGCTTCAAAGCCCCTTGTAATAACAGTTCAAAACATTTTCAGTCTAAAAACCAAAAAATGAAATAGCAAACCCCTGGCCTTTGCCCGGGCACAACTCGTTCCCGAGCTACGATGATGATACTAGCTGACCTTACAGCATTTGTTTTGAAATTTTGGGGGGTCACAGAGAGAATGAGAAATGCTTCAAGCACCATAAGAGTTGAATCAGGCAAAGTGCTCATTTGTTATGAGGCCTGGATCTGATATAAAAGAGATCGTGTTGGGCTGGGCCATGTCAGGTTGGGCCGGGCATGTTGGCCCAGGCCATGTGTATACGTATTTAAGATTAGGAAGCAGAGATATCTCTCTCTCTCTCTCTCTCTCTCTCGGCTTGGCTTCGCGAACGAAGATTTAAGAAGAGTGCAATAGTCCACGTTTGCTGCAGGCTCGCTGGTGGCTGACAAGACCAATGTGGGACAGGCAGGTGTATAGTGGAAGCAGAGATATAAACTTTATAAAGGACACAGACAAATACAAATAGGCTTGGCTCAGTAGCTCTGCTGTGTGATTGAGAGAGCCTGGCAAAGCAAGAAGATGATGATATTGGATTTATATCCCGCCCTCCACGCCGAAGAGTCTCAGAGCGGCTCACAATCTCCTTTCCCTTCCTCCCCCACAACAGACACCCTGCGAGGCGCTGAGAAATCCAACATTTCCCAATTACAGACCACCCCTAACTCCAGTGCTTCATAATTAAGAGACGGCAGTAGGGGGTAAGTTTGAAAAAAATATTTTTAAACCGCTGATGGCCAAATTGTCTTTTCCTGTGTTAATGATAAGGAGGGGCTATGAGACAGAGTCTGACCCTCTCCTCCACCGGCAGCACTTTGGAAATCTCACACGGCCCCTCCGCTCCAAGAAAGCACATCGGAGCGACCGAGGTCATTGTTTCTGTCGTTGCTATTCATCCGTACAGAGACTGGGCAGCGGACAAAAGGAAAACCTTCCAGAGCAGACTCAACAGCTCTATTGTTAAGGAGCAGGGAATGAAAGGAGTGACCAATGGCATGGAACAAGGTGGGGGGGAGAGAATCGACCCACTCTGACCTAACAAATTATTCTGGAAAGGAAAGGTCCCCTGTGCAAGCACCAGTCGTTTCCAACTCTGGGGTGATGTTGCTTTCACAACGTTTTCACAGCAGACTTTTTATGGGGTGGTTTGCCATTGCCTTCCCCAGTCATCTACACTTCCCCCCCAGCAAGCTGGGTACTCATTTGACTGACCTCAGAAGGATGCAAGACTGAGTCAACCTTGGGCTGACTACCTGAATCCGGCTTCCGCCAGGGATCGAACTCAGGTCGTGAGCAGAGAGTTCAGACCACAGTACTGCAGTGCTGCTGCTTTACCACTCTGCGCCACAGGGCCACTAAGTATTCTGGGGAGGAGATTTAAAACAGACACACAGCATTTAGCAATCATCGGCCTAAGATAAATCAAACATGATGTAAACTTCGGGACGATCAGCCTAGAGAAGGCGTCCCCAAAATGGTGTCCTTGGGAGCCACAATGTTTGTCAGCACCTTTCCTGGTGCTCAACAAGTCTAAGAAAGTCGGTAGGGACCAGTGTTCCCTCCAAGCCAAGGCAGTATGAACTAGCTCAGTTTTTTAGCCTCCAGCTCGCACATTTTTGTCTTAGCTCAGGAAGGATGGCCACAGAGCAAGCCAATTTACACAACAGCTCACAACTTTAATGCCAGTAGCTCACAAAGTAGAATTTTTGCTCACAGGGCTCCATAGCATAAAATAGGGGTGTCACACATGCAGCCCAGGGGCTGAATCGGGCCCCTAAATCAGGCCCTCAAGCAGGTCTGCTTCCTTCTGCCTCTCTCTTGCTTCCTTCTGCACCGCAGCTTGCTTTACCAGGCTTGCTCGATCGCACAGTAGCTACAGAGCAAAGCCTCTATTTTCTCCATGGGCTGAGGGAGAGCTTGCTTTGCCAGGCTCTCTCAATCACACAGCAGAGCTACTAAGCCAAGCTTCTCTTCCTTCTATCGGCTGAGGCTTCTCCCCCTCCTCATCCCCTGGGGAGGGAGGGAAAGAGACAGAGCTTCCTTTGTCCAGTTCCCTCGATCCCGCAAGAGAAATACAAAGACAGCACCTTTTTTTAAAAAAGAAAAGAATGAAAGCATCCCTGGAAAGCTTGCTTTGCCAGGCTCTCTCAATCACACAGCAGAGCTACTAAGCCAAGCTTCTCTTCCTTCTATTGGCTGAGGCTTCTCCCCCTCCTCATCCCCTGGGGAGGGAGGGAAAGAGACAGAGCTTCCTTTGTCCAGTTCCCTCAATCCCACAAGAGAAATACAAAGACAGCACCTCAATCCCACAAGAGAAATACAAAGATAGCACCTTTTTTAAAAAAGAAAAGAATGAAAGCATCCCTGGGTCCTTGTTGGGCCAGGCCGTGTGTGTCATAAAATGTAATGCCACCCTTGTGGCATCCGGTCCCCATTAACAATGAGTTTGACCCCTCCCCTGGCTTAGAGGGAGTACTGGTAGGGACACACTGGTTTTTTTCCTGGCAGGCCTTTCAACTGGCCATTGGATTGCTGTGCATATTTTTTAAAGGTCACTTTGGCAGTAGCTGCCACCACAGCACAAGGGATTTCCCAATGTGACTGAAGATAAGCTGCAGGTATGCAAGGAAGCAGATCCCATATACCCCCCGGAGAGCCTTATGTTCCATGGATCAACATCTGCTGGTAATCCCCGGCCCAAAAGAAGTCCACTTAGCCTCAACCCGGGCCAGGGCATTCTCTGTCCTGGCCCTTACCTGGTGGAACAAGCTCCCACTGGAGATTAGGGCAAACTGTGGCAAATCCTTAAAGAGATGGGAGTACCAGACCACCTCACGTCTCCTGAGAAATCTGTATAAGGGTCAAGAAACAACGGTCAGAACGGGGTATGGAACAACTGATTGGTTTAGAATAGGAAAAGGAGTTCAACAAGGATGTATATTGTCACCCTGCTTATTTAATTTATATGCAGAGTACATCATGTGGAAACTGGCCTGGATGAAGCACAAGCCGGAATTAAGATTTCCAGGAAAAACATCAACAACCTCAGATATGCAGATGACACCACTCTAATGGCAGAAAGTGAGGAGGACCTAAAGAACCTCTTGTTGAGGGTGAAAGAGGAGAGAACCAAAGGTTGGCTTGAAATTCAACATCAAAAAAACTAAGATCATGGCATCTGGCCCCATCATGGCAAATAGAAGGAGAAGACATGGAAGTAGTGACGGACTTCACATTTCTGGGATCCAAGTTCACTGCAGATGGTGACTGTAGCCATGAAATTAAAAGACGTTTGCTCTTTGGAAGGACAGCTATGGCGAACCTGGGCAGTATAATAAAAAGTAGAGACATCAGCCTGCCAACAAAAGTCCATATAGTCAAAGCGATGGTATTCCCAGTAATGTATGGCTGTGAGAGCTGGACCATAAGGAAGGCCGAGCACAGAAGAATAGATGCTTTTGAGCTGTGATGCAGGAGAAGAATCTTGAGAGTCCCTTGGACTGCAAGAAGATCAAATCCATCAGTCCTAAAGGGAAATCAGCTCCCACTGTTCCCTGGAAGGTCAGATGCTGAAGCTGAAGCTCAAATACTTTGGCCACCCAATGAGAAGGGAGCACTCCCTGGAGAAGATCCTGATGCTGGGAAAGACAGAAGGCAAAAGAAGAAGGGGACGGCAAAAGATGAGATGGCTGGATAACATTACTGATGTAAAAAATACGAATTTGAGCAGACTTCGGAGGATGGTGGAAGACAGGAGGGCCTGGCGTGACTTGGTCCATGGGGTCAACTGTGCGACTGAACGACAACAAAGGGACTGTTGCAGTTCCACAGGGCCTGTAAGACAGAGCTGTTCCACCAGGCATTCAACGGAGGAGGCGGACATTTTGTTATTCTTTGGCCTCCCTGCTGCAGAGGCCCCGATGAAATAACTCTATCAACCCATTTATCTTATACCAACTGGAGGATGTATGGAATGAGTGGAGGCAACTGATACCACTAACTGCAGAACTGGAGTTTGTTTTTAGACTTCTATTGATGTTAGATTGTATTTTGTTTTATTATATATATCTGATTTTAACCTTGTACTATTGGCTGTTGTTAACCGCTCAGAGTGAGGTGATTGGTTGGTGACTGAGAGAGTGCGGGCGAAGCTAAGAAGTGTGTGGGGAGAGCAGGTTAATATAAAACAAAATAAAACTTTATTTGTACAATAAGCATACTGATTTCAAGATGTCTATAGCTTAATTCTTCAGTGAATAATAACAACTTCACATGCTCCTCACTCTCAAACCTTTTCTCTTCTTAACTCAACTTTCTAACAGCTTCTGTCTGTTACACTATAAAACTCATCACATTATTAGGTTTTGGCTCTCTCTCTAGCCCCAAATATGCCCTCTAAACTAGTATTCTTCCCTAGAACCTTAATGCTTTTCACAGGACTATATATCTGTCAAACTATTACCTCTGCACGTTATTTTACTATCACGGCACAGAATTTGGTGCCTCTCCTCAAAACACTCTCCAAGTTTCAAAAATATTGGTTCAGGGGGTCCAATTCTATAAGCCACAAAAGAAGGTGCCCCTATCCTTCATTATTTACAATGAGGGGAAGGAATTTAAATGGTGTGCGGTCTCTTTAAATGTGAGGGCCAGAACTCCCTTTGGAGTTCAATTATGCTTGTCGCAACCTTGCTCCTGGCTCCACCCCCAATGTCTCCTGGCTCCACCCCCAGTGTCTCCTGGCTCCACCCCCGAAGTCCCCCAAAATTTCTTGAATTGGACCTGGCAACCCTAGATGAGTTCCAGGTCTGGAAAGGTTGAAAACTACTAGGCTAAATCAGAATCATAGAGTTGGAAGGGACCTCCAGGGTCATCTGTACAATGCAGGAAACTCACAGATACCTCTCTGTTCAAGAACCTCCAAGGAAGGAGAGCCCACCACCTCCCGAGGAAGCCTGTTCCACTGAGGAACCGCTCTAAATTCACAAACACCTCTCCCTAAATTCACAGGATCCTCATTGCTGTCAGATGGCCATCTAGCCTCTGTTTAAGAACCTCAAAGGAAGGAGAGCCCACCACCTCCCGAGGAAGCCTGTTCCACTGAGGAACCGATCTAAACTCACAAACACCTCCCCCTAAATTCACAGGATCATCATTGCTGTCAGATGGCCATTTAGCCTCTGTTTAAGAACCTCCAAGGAAGGAGAGCTCACCACCTCCTGAGGAAGCCTGTTCCACTGAGGAACCGCTCTAAACTCACAAGTACCACCCCCTAAATTCACAGGATCTTCATTGCTATCAGATGGCCCTCTAGCCTCTGTTTAAAAACCTCCAAGGAAGGAGAGCCCACCACCTCCTGAGGAAGCCTGTTCCACTGAGGAACCGCTCTAACGGTCAGGAAGTTCTTCCTAATGCTGAGCCGGAAACTCTTTTGATTTAATTTCAACCCAACGGTTCTGGTCCTACCTTCTGGGGCCACAGAAAACAATTCCGCGCCATTCTCTATATGACAGATGAGAGAAGCTAACTTTTAAAATATTATTTGATGTTCTATGAATAACAAGGGGGAGAAATTTTGTTTTTCCAGAACAAATGAGTTTCACACCAGGAATGCTGGCTTCACAAGGACATCTTAATGGCTCGCATGTTGCCAGTTTTATTGCAATAGGACCCATGGAGCTGTTAGCTCGTTACCACAATGTGCCTTTGTTCCGGAAACCCGTTCTTGACCATGCAGTTTAGAACTAAAGCTCAAAAAGCACAAGAATCTCATTCAGTGCATTGCTCGACATCTCTCAGCTCTGAGGGTCACCTTTTATGAAGACTACACCAACGCCAAAGAATGCCAGCAAGCCACTGGTTGAAAATCACCACCTGGAACCATAAGCCAGAACCCCAAAATGTCCTAAAGTTTGTAAGACAGACAGACTAGGATAACCTCTGCCTTTTAGTCCTATCTGGAAAGCATTTGCAATTTTAAAAACAGGGAGGGGAACGTTAGCCAAAGCATTCCTGTTTCCAAAGTTAATCCTCGTTTCATAATTACTTAACCTAAGAACATAAGAGAAGCCATGTTGGATCAGACCAATGGCCCATCTAGTCCAACACTTTGTGTCACACAGTGGCCAAGAAATTACCCAGGTGCCATCAGGAGGTCCACCAATGGGGCCAGGACACTAGAAGCCCTCCCACTGTGCCCCCCCCAAAGCACCAAGAATACAGAGCATCACTGCCCCAGACAGAGAGTTCCAACAATAGACTGTGGCTAATAGCCTCTGATGGACCTCGGCTCCTTATGCTTATCAATCCCCTCTTGAAGCTGGCTATGCTTGTAGCCGCCACCTCCTGTGGCAGTGAATCCCATGGGTTAATCACCCTTTGGGTGAAGAAGGACTTTCTTTTATCCATTATAACCTGACTGCTCAGCAATTTCATTGTATCTCCACAACTTCCTGTATTGTGAGAAAGGGAGAAAAGGACTTCTTTCTCTACCTTCTCTGCTTCTGATCCAATCCAAATGTTTTGGGGCAGGGACCCTGCCTTGCTCTCCTTTGCTTGCGCCATTTCAAGATGTTGGCAGAGATTCCCACATATATCAATTCAGGAGGGGACGTAACAATCGACGCTGTTTTGCATTTACACTGCTTCATCTGCCGTTCCGCTTCCCATCTGTCAGGTTCACAAAATGGCTTTCGGATGCTGGTACGACCTCGGAGAACCAAACCCGATTGCCTCGCTGTTCATCTCTACCCTGATCCCTTATTTAGCTAGCACTCCTCTTTCCTATAAGGAGCCGAGAATGGCTTTAAACGGTTCTCCTTACCGCCACTTTATCCACACAATCCCCCTGTGAGGTAGGCTTGGGGGGGGGGGAGAGAACGAACCCAAATGAGAACGTGACTGGCCCTAGGTTTCCCAGCAAGCTTCAGTGCCAGAGTGGGGATATGAACCTAGATCTCCCAGATCCTAGTCTAACACTCTAACCCAGGGTGTCAAACATGCGGCCCGGGAGACGAATCAGGCCCCTAGAGGGCTCCTATCTGGCCCCTGAGCAATTGGCTGTCATTTGCTTCCTTCTCCTTCTCTCTTGCTTCCTTCTGCATAACAGCTTCCTTTGCAAGGCCTGCTCAATCCCACAGCAAAGCTACTAAACCAGGCCTCTCTTCCTTCTATTGACTGAGGCTCCTCCCCCTCCTGGTCCCCTGGGAAAGGAAGGAAAGAGCTAGAGCTTCCTTTGCCCAGTTCCTTCAATCCCATGGGAGAAATACAAAGAAAGCACTTATAAGACCAACAAGTGCTAATGTTTTAAGCATGTTTTATTGTAAGTTGTGTGTTTTTTTTTAAATCTTTAGTCATCTTTGTCTGTGCCCTTTAAAAAGTTTATATCTCTGCTACCTAATCTTAAATAGGTACACAAATGGTCCGGCCCGACACAACCCAGCCGGTCCCAGCAAGGTCTCATTTATGTCAGATCCGGGCCTCATAACAAAGAAGTTCGACACCCCCCTGCTCTAACCACTACACCACACTGTCTCTGACTCTCTATATTAAACACCAATAGCCCAAAGGAGAGCCCAGTTACACAGCTTGCTTATGTTCCTTTGCGGCTGGAGAAAAGCAGAACATTTTTGATCCCTGGTTTTTACAACATCAGGCTTACAATCCTGATGCACCCAATCCTCCCGGAACTTACAGTAGGCCCTGTAAGAAGAGCCCTGTAAGCTCTTGGAGGATTGGCTACATCGTGTGGGTGTGGTCTCATATGCAAATGAGTTCCTGCTACAACAAAAAAGCTCTGTCAATTGCCATCGACTACAAACTCCGCAGCAATGGCAAGGTTCCACAGCCACATGTGACGGCTTAGTCCTTTGCTAAGATCCAAACCAGCAGAAGTAGGCTGTGACGGCACTCCAGTTAACCTACAAGCAACTGGAAGCTGCACACACACACAAAAAAAACCCTTCAAGGCACTGGTAGAACTGATGTGAGCAACGTAAAAAACAGAAATCAGAACTATACTTCTGAGGAAAAGATATTGCTCTGCCCAGGGATGTGTGGCAAGAGATAAAGTTGTAATAGCTTCCTTCCTATATTCTGAGGCTGGAGTGCAGCTAAGGAAAGAAGCAACAACTGACCATTTTCAGTGCACTGGAGACTCCCACCTTTTCCTGTTCTGGGAGTCCCCTGGTCGTCCAGTACAACAGCCCATCAAGGTCAGTATTGTCTACTCAGACTGGCAGCACCACTCCAAAGTCTTAGTCTTTCACATCACCTACTTCTTGGTCCCTTAACCGGAGATGCTGGGCAATGAACCTTCTGGGACCTTCTGCACGCCAAGCAGATGCGCTACTATGGAGTCACAGCTCCTCGCCTAAATTATCCATGGATTTATTTGATTCCCTCCTTAAAATGAACATAAGAGAAGCCTGTTGGATCAGGCCAATGGCCCATCCAGTCCAACACTCCGTGTCACACAGTGGCCAAACCCCAGGTACCATCAGGAGGTCCAACAGCAGGGCCAACACTCCAGAAGACCCTCCCACTGTGACCCCCTAAGCACCATGAATGAATAGAGGTTTCCATCTGCACCTTGCAGCTAAGAGCCACTAAGAACATAAGAGAAGCCACGTTGGATCAGGCCAATGGCCCATCCAGTCCAACACTCTGTGTCACATAAGAACATAAAAGAAGCCATGTTGGATCAGGCCAATGGCCCATCCAGTCCAACACTCTGTGTCGCACAGTGGCCAAAACCCCAGGTGCCATCAGGAGGAGCCAGGACACTAGCAGCCCTCCCACTGTTGCTCCCCTCCAAGCACCCAGAATACAGAGCATCACTGCCCCAGACAGAGAGTTCCATCAATACACTGTGGCTAATAGCCACTGATGGACCTCTGCTCCACATGTTTTTCCAATCCCCTTGTGAAGCTGAACACTCATGGACTCATGAAGTTGCTTTATAGTGAATCAGACACTTCGTTGATCAAAGTCAGTACTGTCCACTTAGACTGGTATCTCCAGAGGCTCAGGTGGAGGTCTTTCACACCACCTCCTATCTGGTCCTTTTAACTGGAGATGCTGGGGATTTAGAAGTTAAGACCACCCCTGATGGATCAGACCTGTGGTCCATCTATTCCAGCCTCCTGTCTCATACAGTGGCCAATCAGTTCCTCTGGAGGGTGAAACACAGAGAACAGAGGCGAAGGCCTTCATTGGAACATTTATTTAATCTCCGTCCTGACTTCCCCCGCAAGTGGGTTCAGAGCATGTCACAACAAAAAAATCAATAAAACCACATCATAAAACCATAAACAATTGGATCCGATTTTAAAAACAAGCTAATAATAATCCATTGTGCTATTTGCATTGGGCAGGTGGGCAGAGACATAATAAAAGCCTGGTTACTATTGATGGAAATAAGAAGAGCCCTGCTGGATCAGGCCAGTGGTCCAACTAGTCCAGCATCCTGTCTCACACAGTGGCAAACCAGTTCCTCTGGAGGTCCAATAACAGGGCATGGAGGCTGAGGCCTTCATAAGAACATCAGAAAAGCCCTGTTGGATCAGACCAGTGGCCCATCTAGTCCAGCATCCTGTCTCACACAGTAGCCAACCAGTTCCTCTGGAGGACCAACAACAGGGCAGAGAAACCGAGGCCTTCATACAACATCAGAAAAGCCCTGTTGGATCAGACCAGTGGCCCATCTAGTCCAGCATCCTGTCTCACACAGTAGCCAACCAGTTCCTCTGGAGGTCCAATAACAGGGCATGGAGGCTGAGGCCTTCATAAGAACATCAGAAAAGCCCTGTTGGATCAGACCAGTGGCCCATCTAGTCCAGCATCCTGTCTCACACAGTAGCCAACCAGTTCCTCTGGAGGACCAACAACAGGGCAGAGAGACCGAGGCCTTCATACAACATCAGAAAAGCCCTGTTGGATCAGACCAGTGGTCCATCTAGTCCAGCATCCTGTCTCACACAGTGGCCAACCAGTTCCTCTGGAGGACCAACAACAGGGCAGAGAGACCGAGGCCTTCATACAACATCAGAAAAGCCCTGTTGGATCAGACCAGTGGTCCATCTAGTCCAGCATCCTGTCTCACACAGTGGCCAACCAGTTCCTCTGGAGGACCAACAACAGGGCAGAGAGACCAAGACCTTCATAATAACATCAGAGGAGCCCTGTTGGATCAGACCAGTGGTCCATCTAGTCCAGCATCCTGTCTCACACAGTAGCCAACCAGTTCCTCTGGAGGACCAACAACAGGACAGAGAGGCTGAGGCCTTCATAAAAACATCAGAAGAGCCCTGTTGGATCAGACCAGTGGTCCATCTAGTCCAGCATCCTCACTCACACAGTGGCCAACCAGTTCCTCTGGAGGACCAACAACAGGGCAGAGAGGCCGAGGCTTTCTCAGATGCTGCCTCCTGGCTCTGGGATTCCGAGGATTAGTGCCTCTGACTGAACCTTCCGCATGCCAAGCAGACACTCTATGACTGAGCTGTAGCCCCTCCCTCCTCGTAGGTATTTAGATTCTGCACCAGGAGGAGGGGAGGCAGAGATGTTGCACTCCAGGGGTGGAAATCTTTTAAAAGGGCAACCCTAGACACACCCTTGGCAGCAAGCCTAGAGAACATCCCGAAACTAGCTAACTGGATGGATTTTGGAAGCTAAGCAGGGTCAGCCCCGGTCAATTCTTGGATGGGAGTCCAGAGTTATTGTGTAGAGCCAGGCGATAGCAAACCACCTCCATTCATCTTTTGCCTTGAAACCTCTAATCCAGGGGTGGCCAAACTGTGGCTCGGGAGCCGCATGTGGCTCTTTCATACATATTATGTGGCTCTCGAAGCCCCTACTGCCCTGCCAGCCAGCTTGGAGAAGGCGTTTGTCTCTTTAAATCACTTGTCCAAGCCAAGCCAACTGGAAGCTTGGAGAATGGATTCAAAGTTAAAGTTGCTTTCTTTCCACCTCTCCCTCCCTCGATCTTTTTTTCTTTCTTTCCACTATTCCTTCCTTCCTTCCTCTCTCCCTCACGGCTCTCAAACATCTGACATTTATTCTATGCAGCTCTTACATTAAGCTCTATGCAGACTTCAATTTGATGTCATTTTCCACCACCACCACCACCAAGCCTGCACAATTGGGCTGTAAGCACATTTCAATTAAAAATTTCCTGCAGGGCAGAGAGAGCCAGGGGGAGAGAGAAAGCGTGTTTAATACAAATGACACAGGTTAATCTGGGCAATGCCTGAACAAGGTTAAGACGACTTTCCAGGCGGTTAATGTGTTCTCTCTGCTATTTATTTTCGTTGATCTAATTACCGCTCCAACGTACGAAACTATAATATGCATGTTAATCAGTTTTCTTTATTCAAGTGGTTCAAAGTGGACACAGCGGATGGAAGTTCTATTCGGCAGTCAGACAAGCTCCCGCCCCCCCCCCCCAAAAGGCAAATGTTTAGAAACACAGCAGTTAAAAACAAAAAAAAAGGTTGTACAAATCACAGCTATTTTTCTGCTACCATAACATGAATGCAGCTTGCAATCCAAGTAACTGTTTCCTCCTCTCTCTCTCTCAGCTCATTAAGATGGCCAGTTTGGTGTAGTGGTTAAGTGTGTGGACTCTTATCTGGTGGAAGAACCGGGGTTGATTCCCCACTCCTCCACTTGCAGCTGCTGGAATGGCCTTGGGTCAGCCATAACTCTTGCAGAGTTGTCCTTGAAAGGGCAGCTGCTGTGAAAGCTCTCTCAGCGCCACCTACCTCACAGGGTGCCTGTTGTGGGGGAGGAAGGTAAAGGAGATTGTGAGCCGCTCTGAGTCTCTGAGGTTCAGAGGGAAGGGCAAGGATATAAATCCAGTATCATCTTCTCTTTCTGGCCTCTGAAAAACTAATCCCAAGCTTGCGGGAACTCTGCTCTCTTAAAACCAGGGTCAGCTCTGTATAGCATGTCTTTTTGGAGCTAATCTGAATTGGACTGACCGACGGAAGCTGAAGTAGCACAAGCCCGCCCACGGCAGGATCCTGTCCCACATTCTTCAATGCTGCAAGGCAAAGGGTGAGATTTCCCCCTCCCCTCCCCAACACACACACACATACTAATAGCCTATTCAGCAACTGAGGGAAGAAGGAAGGAAGGAAGGAAGGAAGGAAGAAGGAAGGAAGGAAGGAAGGAAGAAGGAAGGAAGGAAGGAAGGAAGGAAGGAAGGAAGAAAGGAAGAAGGAAGGAAGGAAGGAAGGAAGGAAGGAAGGAAGGAAGAAGGAGAAGGAAGGAAGGAAGGAAGGAAGAGGGGAGAGGGGAGAGAAGAAAGAAAGAAAGAAAGAAAGAAAGAAAGAAAGAAAGAAAAGAAAGAAAGAGAAGAAAGAAAGAAAGAAAGAAAGAAAGAAAGAAAGAAAGAAAGAGCAGCTGGGTACATCCAGAGCTCTAAGCTATGTCCTGAATCCACTGCCCACCCAAGTTCATTAAGAGACCAAAAGATCTAGAACCGTTGGGGAGGTTGTCCAGCTCCAAGCGGGGCTTAGTTTGCCGGTTTGGTGTAGTGGTTAAGTGTGTGGACTCTTATCTGGGAGAACCAGGTTTGATTCCCCACTCCTCCACTTGCAACTGCTGGAATGGCCTTGGGTCAGCCATAGCTCTCAGAGTCGTCTTTGAAAGGGCAGCTGCTGTGAGAGCCCTCTCAGCCCCACCCACCTCACAGGGCCACGTATAATGTTATAAATCTCTGTCTTGGACTACAGAAAGAGGCCCTCCACCTGCCCCTGTTGGTTAGTGTTTGGGACTGGGGACTGGAAGACGCAGGGTAACGTGCAGGGGTCATTTTGTAGAGAGAGGGGAAAAAGAGGTGCCGGAGCTCATTAGCACCACTCCTTTGCATACGCCACACAACCCTGACACCACCGGAAGATGGACTAAATTATATCAGCTCTGCATCGACCATAAAATGCTGCTTAAATTACAACTGTCATAATAATACCTTAAAGGTAGGTAAAGCTAGTCCCCTGTGCAAGCACCAGTCATTTCCGACTCTGGGGTGACGTTGCTTTCACAACGTTTTTGCAGCAGACTTTTTACAGGGTGGTTTGCCATTGCCTTCCCCAGTCCTCTACGCTTCCCCTCCCCCCCCACAGCAAGCCGGGGACTCATTTTACCGACCTCGGAAGGATGGAAGGCTGAGTCAATCTGAGCCGGCGGCTACCTGAAATCAGCTTCCGCCGGGATCGAATTCAGGTCGTGACCAGGGAGTTCAGACTGCAGTACTGCAGCTTTACCACTCCGCGCCACAGGGCTCATTAATAAAACCTTACTCCCATCATAATTTGTATATGACTTTCTCCTATGTGGACCTCCCCCGCCACACACACACACAACAGACAACCTGTGAGCAATGTTCATATCACCCCTCAAATGTTATTTCTCCACACTTTCTCCCTTTCTCACAATACAAGAACTCGTGGGCATTCAATGAAATTGATGAGCAGTCGGGTTAGAACTGATAAAAGGAAGTCCTTCTTCACCCAAAGGGAGATTAACACGTGGAATTCACTGCCACATGAGGTGGCGGCGGCTACAAGCATTGCCAGCTTCAAGAGGGGATTGGATAAAAATATGGAACAGAGGTCCATCAGTGGCTATTAGCCAAAGCGTTTTATTGCCACTGTCTGGGGCAGTGATACTCTGTATTCTTGGTGCTTGGGGGGGGCGCAAAGTTGAAGGGCTTCTAGTCCCACTTGTAAACCTCCTGATGGCACTTGGGGTTTTTTTTGGCCACTGTGTGACACAGAGTGTTGGACTGGATGGGCCAGTGGCCTGATCCAACATGGCTTCTCTTCTGTTCTTATGTGACACGGAGTGTTGGACTGGATGGGCCACTGGCCTGATCCAACATGGCTTCTCTTATGTTCTTATGTTCTTTCTCCCCAGTGGGGACCTACAGTGGGTTTCAACCACTCTCCTGTCTCCTCCATTTTATCCTCACAGCAGCCCTGCAGGTAGGCAAGGCTGAGAGTGTGACTAGGTCACCTAACGAGTTTCAATGGCTGAGCAGGGATTCAAACCAAGGTCTCCCAGATCCTAGTCAAACATCCTAACTGCTGCATCACACTAGCTCGAAACAGACAAATTTCTTTTGCTTTTAAAGTAGCTTTTTAAAGTAACCCTTCTGCCAATGAACGGTCCAGGTGCAGAAAAAGAGAGACAGAGGCACTATCCTCCCACACTTCCCCTCCCAAAGAGGAACAACTCTTTTCCAGTTCTCTTCCTCCCATGGCAAATTACAAAACGTAGCAATTTTACAAAATGATCTGCTGTACACATCCTAAGCCCTGATATCTCGATAGCCCATTCTCAAAAGCTAAGCAAAACGGGCCTTAGTTATTACTTGGATGGGAGACCACCAAGGAAGTCCAGGGTTGCTATGCAAAAGGAGGCAATAGCCAACCATCTTTGAATGTCACTTGCCTTGACTGGATGGCAACCATCTTTGAATGTTTCCTCTTGCCTTGACATGGATGGTCCCAGCTAACCTGATCTTATCCGATATCAGAAGCTAAGCAGGGTCAAGCCCTGGTTATTACTTGGACAAGAGACCACCAAGGAAGTCTAGGGTTGCTACGCAAAGGTGGGCAATCACCAACCATCTTTGAACATCTCTTGCCTTGACCTAGGTGGCCCCAGCTAGCCTGCTCTCATCTGATCTCAGAAGCTAAGCAGGGTCAGCTCTGGTTATTACTTGGACAAGAGACCACCAAGGAAGTCCAGGGTTGCTACGCAAAGGTGGGCAATCACCAACCATCTTTGAACATCTCTTGCCTTGACCTAGGTGGCCCCAGCTAGCCTGCTCTCATCTGATCTCGGAAGCTAAGCGGGGTCAGCTCCGGTTATTACTTGGACAAGAGACCACCAAGGAAGTCCATGGTCACTACACAGAGGCAGGCGATGGCCATCCATCTTTGAACGTCTCTTGCCTTGACCTAGGTGGCCCCAGCTAGCCTGCTCTCATCTGATCTCAGAAGCTAAGCAGGGTCAGCTCTGGTTATTACTTGGACAAGAGACCACCAAGGAAGTCCAGGGTTGCTACGCAAAGGTGGGCAATCACCAACCATCTTTGAACATCTCTTGCCTTGACCTAGGTGGCCCCAGCTAGCCTGCTCTCATCTGATCTCGGAAGCTAAGCGGGGTCAGCTCTGGTTATTACTTGGACAAGAGACCACCAAGGAAGTCCATGGTCACTACACAGAGGCAGGCGATGGCCACCCATCTTTGAACGTCTCTGGCGTTGACCTGGATGATCAAAGCTAGCCTGATCTCATCCGATCTCGGAAGCTAGCAAGGGTCAAGCCCTGGTTGTTATTTCGATAGGAGACTAGTGAGGAAGCCCAGGGTTGCTATGCAGAGGCAGGCAACGGCAAACCACCTCTGTTCATCTCTTGCCTTGAAAACCCTACAGGGTCACCATAAGTCAGCTGGGACTTGACGGTACTTTCCACCACCTCTGAACATCTTTCCGCTGCAGCAATCAGGTGTCAAGTCCCCAACATTTCAAGGATCAATGACAATCCATTTCAGGAATAGTTGTTCATTGATACATCCCAGGTTAGTGCAAGATGGTTCTTGCAAAAACTGGCTTTGGCGGGCAAATGCCCTCTTCCTTATACTTTATGTGAAACCGTTATACATTCAAACCCAAGGCACGAAGCAAGCAACCCTTCCCCTCCTCCTCTTCCCCCTTTCACTGTAGGTGCACATATCAGGCAGAGACGGCCTTGGCCATCCCTGAGATCAGTCCGAAGGAATGCTTCAGATGTTACATAGAGATAGGCGAGCTGTTAAGCGAGAAGCGAAAGTAGCGTTCTGAGTAAATGGCAGAGGCACTCTTGACATCGGGTAGCCCTTTCGTATACAGAGAAGTCTGGAACATCAGTGCCACCCTGGGCTCCAACGGCCACCAACTCAGAGCAACTGGAATTGCCCTCCCCCATCAGCTACTGCTGCTGGAATCTGTGGAGGCAAAACAATGATCTTTCTTCAAACAGATCCTCCAGCACCAACGGCTCTAAAAACATCATGGCCGCTGTAAAAACACACCCAGACGATTTCCTGCACTTCCCAAGGCGAGAGCCAGTCTGGTGTAATGGTAAAGTGTGCGGACTCTTATCTGGGAGAACCGGGTTTGATTCTCCACTCCTCCACTTGCAGCTGCTGGAATGGCCTTGGGTTAGCCATAGCTCTCTTATCTGAGAGAACCGGGTTTGATTCCCCACTCCTCCACTTGCAGCTGCTGGAATGGCCTTAGGTCAGCCAGAGCTCTCTTATCTGAGAGAACCGGGTTTGATTCCCCACTCCTCCACTTGCAGCTGCTGGAATGGCCTTAGGTCAGCCAGAGCTCTCTTATCTGAGAGAACCGGGTTTGATTCCCCACTCCTCCACTTGCAGCTGCTGGAATGGCCTTAGGTCAGCCAGAGCTCTCTTATCTGAGAGAACCGGGTTTGATTCCCCACTCCTCCACTTGCAGCTGCTGGAATGGCCTTAGGTCAGCCATAGCTCAGGCAGGAGTTGTCCTTGAAAGGGCAGCTGCTGTGAGAGCTTTCTCAGCCCCACCCACCTCACAGATTCTCTGTTGTGGGGGGAGAAGATACAGGAAATTGTAAGCTGCTCTGAGTCTCCGATTCAGAGAGAAGGGCGGGGTATAAATCTGCAATTCTTCTTCTTGTTGAACTCATATCCAGAAGACGACGTCTCGATGCATGGGCAGCCGCAGTCGTTCCGCTCTGTGGCGGCAGATGGGCGTCGTTCAGGAAACCGTTCTGTATGCAAATAGTCGCGGCCAAGTTTTGAGGCTCGAGTTGTGACAGATGCCAAACCGCCTTCCAAGAACACCAAAAATTATTTTTAAGAATCAGACACTGGCACGTTTCTCAAACTAACCGGCTGCTACATCAACGCGTCTCCAGATGGCTATCCTTTTTCCGGATATTTCGCCTTCGAAATTTTAAGTTTTTTCAAAATTTCTCACTTAGCAGCATGACAGAGATCCAATATGCCAGCTTGAATCAGCACAATACACGAGCCACCAGGCTTTATACCAGGTGCCCCCAGCATGGTACCTGTGGGTGCCAGGGCACCACCAGCCTTTCCTGGCACCTGCCCACTGAGCCACAATCCCTCTAGATTTGAAAGAGAAACTCGAATCACCTTCCGTGATGCGGGCTGCGACCCTCTCATGGAAGGAATGCAAAAAGGCTTCTATTCAGCCTGCCGGTTTCTCCAAGGGTCTTCAAGCAAAAACAACACACTTAAGAACTGCGGGGACACTGCTAACTTCAAACACATACCATTAATAGTTACGCATTTTAAAAAATACAAGATGAGCACTTTGTTCCCATTTTTCTACACCCCCCCTCCCCCAATTAAACTAGATCTAACGAATTCCACCGCAGGGCTGAATATAGAAAAAAAAATCGCACACAAAGAGCTTATTTAAAATTTAATAAAACCTGAATGGGCAAGAACAAAGTATCCTACAAAATGGGATCCCTTTTTAAAGGAACAAAGTCCACAACCTCTGTGAAGTGTCCGGATCATGCCTTTAGTCCTAATCTCCAAGTGAAACAAACCCTATGTAGACATAAATCTACTGCTTCCATTCTATCTTTGTGGACCATTGCTGTTTCTTTCCCCTGCCCTGAGTATATATTCTGGTGTTAAGCTGGTTCGGGGAAAGAGGCTGGTTATTTTTGGCTGATAGTTTTTCATAAAAACATAAGAGAAGCCATGTTGGATCAGGCCGACGGCCCATCCAGTCCAACACTCTGGGTTACACGGTGGCCAAAAAACCCAGGTGCCATCAGGAGATCCACCAGTGGGGCCAGGACACTAGAAACCCTCCCACTGTGCCCCCCAAGCACCAAGAATACAGAGCATCACTGGCCCACTTGTAAGAACATACAAGAAGCCATGTTGGATCAGGCCAATGGCCCATCCAGTGCAATACTCAGTGTCACACAGTGGCCAAAAAAACCCAGGTGCCATCAGTGGGGCCAGGACACTAGAGGCCCTCCCACTGTTGCCCCTCCCAGGCACCAAGAATACAGAGCACCACTGCCCCAGTCATAAGAACATAAGAGAAGCCATGTTGGATCAGGCCAATGGCCCATCCAGTCCAACACTCTGTGTCACACGGTGGCCAAAAAACCCAGGTGCCATCAGGCGGTCCATCAGTGGGGCCAAGACACCAGAAGTCCTACCACTGTGCCCCCCCAAGCACCAAGAATACAGAGCACCACTGCCCCAGTCATAAGAACATAAGAGAAGCCATGTTGGATCAGGCCAATGGCCCATCCAGTCCAACACTCTGTGTAACACAGTGGCCAAAAAAACCAAGTGCCATCAGAAGATCCATCAGTGGGGCCAGGATACTAAAAGCCCTCCCACTGCCCCCCCCCCCGCAAGCACCAAGAATACAGAGCATCAATGCCCCAGACAGAGAGTTCCATTTAGACTCTGTGGCTAATAGCCACTGATGGACCTCTGCTCCAGATGTTTTTCCAATTGCATCTTGAAGCCATCTATGCTTGTAGCCGCCGCCACCTCCTGTGGCAGTGAATTCCATGGGTTAATCACCCATTGGGTGAAGAAGGACTTCCTTTTATCCATTCTAACCTGACTGCTCAGTAATTTACACGGCTGCTCTCTTTAGGAATTTGGAAGGCTGCCCCTTAGACGGAGCTGTTCCTATTGGCAGCAAAGGAGAAGATTCACAATAACGGGCAGGAAGGTACCAGCTGGACTGGGGAGGGGGGTGAGAATCAAAAATAGTTCAACAGTGGAATGGACTCATTAGGGAAGTGGTGGGCTCTCCTTCCCAGCTGGACGAACATTTGTCAGGGAAGCTTTAGGCCAGGGGTGGCCAAAGTGTGGCTTGGGAGCCACATGTGGCTCGGGAGCCACATGTGGCTCTTTCACACATATTGTGTGGCCCCATCAGCTGGCTTGGAAAAGGCATTTGTTTCTTTAAATCACTACTCCAAGCCAAGCCAACTGATGGCTTGGAGAATGCATTTAAAGTTAACATTGCTTTCTTTCAACCTCTCCCTCCCTCCCTCATCTATCTATCTATCCATCTATCTATCCATCTATCCATCTGTCATCCATCCATCCATCCATCCATCCTCCCTCCCTCAAACATCTGACATTCATGTCTTGCGGCTCTCAGACATCTGACGTTTATTCTACGTGGCTCTTACGTTAAGCAAGTTTGGCCACCCCTGCTTTAGGCTGATCTTGCATTGAGCAGGGGGTTGGACTAGATGGCCTCTCTGGCCCCTTTGAACTCTATGAGTCTACATTCTCTCAACAATGAAATGAAAACTAAGGAGGAAAAAATCATGCACACTGCTCTGAGCTACCAGAGGGACAAAACTGTGCTAACTAGAGGGTTCACTTGAGAATAGCAAGCCAACAAGATGTTCATGGGATGGCAAAAATCTCCACGTTCCCTCATTATTACAGCGTTATTTTTGCTACAGCAAGATTCAAATTCAGTAGCAATGTAAAAGTCAACAAGATTTCTAGGGGACAAACTTCCAAGAGTGAACGCTTTCTTTGTCAGATAAGTTGGACAAACAGACTCAGACCTTACGCAAAACACTAAATGGACATAAAACCAACATTTAAATATACAACACTCAAAAAAAAAAGTGGAGCAACATTTAGTCTTCCAGTTCATTCCACTGCTGATCTAAGTCCTCAAACAGAGACGCTTCAAGGGGAGATTCCAATGTGAGATCCCTGAACTTGAGTTCATTCACAAATTCAGAACAATGGACCACACCAGGCTAGGCTAAATAAGGACATGAGATTTTCCATTGCCAAGTATCTCCCCTCTGCTCTAAGCAAGCTGATTACATGTTTGCATTGTATCGTCGTTTCTGCTGCGGGGAGAGGAAGGGAAAGGCGATTGTAAGCTGCTCTGAGACTCTGCGTGAAGGCCGAGGAATAAATCCAACTTCTTCAGGGCATAATAGCTGGGTGCCATCCAATCATAGCCAACTTGTGGGGTTTTCAAGGCAAGAGAGATTTGGAAGCGGTTTGCTGTTGCCAAGGCTTTTTTGTAGCAGGAACTCCTTTGCGTATTAGGCCACACACCCGATGTAGCCAATCCTCCGAGAGCTTACAGGGCTCTTAGTACAGGACCTACTATTGGCTACATCAGCGGGGTGTGGTCTAACATGCAAAAGAGTCCCTGCGACAAAAAAAAAAAGCCCTAGCTGTAGCGTGCCTCTGCGTAGTGACCTGGAACTTCCCTGGCAAACAGTCTCACACCCTGCTTCGCTTCAGAAATCTGATGAGATCGGGCTAGCTCACGCCTTCCAGGTCGGGGCAACTGAAAAATAGTTTCCCATAATTACCGAATTCTTGAAACTGCAGTCGCTTTATTGTAATCTTGCTCCGGCAGCCACCAGAAGTGCTTTGACCTATGCTCACCTAATCTGCCGAGCAGAAAAAGGGTGGAGTGCAGCGTGGTTGAGGAAGGGGGAGGGGGAAAGAGTGGCTCAGCAGCTACCTGCCTCAGCACGACACCCTCCGCAAGTTTCGGCACGCCGGACTCTCTCTCTTGAACCGCATGAGACACAGCACTGGCGGCAATCTCTGGGATGTCGATGCCCCGAAGCACTTCAAAGACTGGTCTGGAACGTGGGAACCTCCACGTTCAGAGGCAGTCGACCTCTGAATCCCAGTGCCAGGAGCAACGACAGGAGAGGGCCACAGCCTCTTTACCCTGTTGTTGGTCCTCCAGAGGAAATGAGTGGCCTCTATGCGAGACAGCAGGCTGGACTAGATGGACCACTGATCTGATCCAGCAGGGCTCTTCTGATGTTCTTATGAAGACCTCGGCCTCTTTGCCCTTTTGTTGGTCCTCCAGAGGATCTGGTTGGCCACTGTGTGAGACAGGAGGCTGGACTAGATGGACCACTGATCTGATCCAGCAGGGCCCTTTTGATGTTCTAATGAAAGCCTCATCCTCTCTGCCCTGTTGTTGGCCCTCCAGAGGATCTGGTTGGCCACTGTGTGAGACAGGATGCTGGACTAGATGGGCCACTGGTCTGATCCAACAAGGCTGTTCTTGTGTTCTTATGAAGGCCTCAGCCTCCATGCCCTGTTGTTGGCCCTCCAGAGGAACTGGTTGGCCACTGTGTGAGAGAGGATGCTGGACTAGATGGACCACTGGTCTGATCCAACAAGGCTGTTCTTGAGTTCTTACGAAAGCCTCAGCCTCCATGCCCTGTTGTTGGCCCTTCAGAGTATCCGGTTGGCCACTGTGTGAGACAGGATGCTGGACTAGACAGACCACTGGTCTGATCCAGCAGGGCTCTTCTGATGTTCTTAGGAAGGCCTTGGCCTCTCTGCCCTGCTGTTGGCCCTCCAGAGGAACTGGTTGGCCTCTGTGTGAGGCAGGATGCTGGACTAGGTGGGCTATTGGTCTGATCCAGCAGGGCTCTTCTGATGTTCTGATGAACATATGCTCTGTTGTGGGCAGTCCAGAGGAAGTGGTTGGCCACTGTGTGAGACAGGATGCTGGACTAGATGGACCACTGGTCTGATCCAGCAGGGTTCTTCTGATGTTCTAATGAAAGCCTCAGCCTCTTTGCCTTTTTGTTGGCCCTCCAGAGGAACTGGAGGCCACTTTGTGAGACAGGGTGCCGGATTAGATGAACTATTGGTCTGATCCAGCAGAGTTCTTATTTATTTATTTTATTCCACTTATATCCTGCCCTCCCCGCCAAGGTGGGCTCAGAGTGGCTCACACAGACATGCATGTGCATGATTCAGCGTAATAATACAGCATTAAAACCATAAAACATAGATCTTATGTTATCAGGGGAAGGCCTTGGCCTCTGTGCCCTGTTGCTGGCCCTCCAGAGGAACTGCCTGGCCCTTGTGTGAGACAGGATGCTGGACTAGATGGACTGATCAAGCAGGGCTCTTCAAACACCCTTACAGGGAGAAGGTCTTAGCCTCTCTGCCCTGTTACTGGACCTCCAGAGGAACTGCTTGGCCACTGTGTGAGACAGGATGCTGGACTAGATGGACGGTCTGATCCAGCAGGGCTCTTCTGGTGTTCTTAAGATTTCTGTAAGGTTTCGCCCACAAGTTTGCAAAGGCCTGCTGCGTACAGAATCAGAAGAATGCAGGAGCAGCTCTATTAAATAAGCTGAAGACAGCTTTGCTCCCTCCTTCCGCTACAGGTATAAAAGTGCTGTTAACATTCTTTAAAAGATTAAGCAAGAGTTCTCCAGAGAGAGGTCATAGGAAAGCAGCAATAAAGTTCACATCTTTATCTAACACGGACTTCGATTTCTCCTCCAAGCCCTGTCTTTCGGCTTTTAGGCTGAAAGAGTCTTTCAACGATGAACGTCCGGTATACAGCCTGATGCTCTCACCTGGACGGCCCAGCCTAGCCCGATCTCGTCAGATCTCAGAAGCTAAGAAGGGTTGGCCCTACCTAATACCTGGATGGGAGACCACCAAGGCAGTCCAGGGTTGCTATGGAGAGGCAGGCAGTCACAACCCCCCCCCCCCCCCTGCATCTCTCTCACCCTAACCTGGGTGGTCCAGATTAGCACAATCTCACTAGAACTCAGAAACTAAACAGGGTCAGCCCCAGGGCCGTAGCCAGGATTTCATGTTTGGTGGGGCACACAGCAGGATTTGTTGTTTTGTGGAGGCCACTTGGTTTGGCAGCCCAAGGCTCTTGGCACTGTAAGCTGCCTTCAGTTCCAGAAGCTAACCCCCCCTTCGCCAGGACAGTCACAGCAGCTCTGCTCCCCCCACCCTTTCCTTATGTGCCGGTTTCTCAGAGAACAAAGCCGTAGACAAGTGCGCCTTTAAGACCAACGAAGTTTTATTTAGAATGTCAGCTTCCGTATGCTCTTAAGCAGACTTCATCAGACAAAATGGGAATTGGCAAGCACCAATTCTTAATATAAGTGGGCAGTGTGGAATCATGGGAATGTTTCTAGCAGATTAAAAGAATCACAAATAGGGACGACAGACGTCTGCTTTTTATCACCCGCCAGTGTTTTTTCAGCCCTGTTTTGCCCTAACACTAACAAACACAGATCCCTATTTGTGATTCTTCTAATCCGCTAAAAACATTCCCATGATTCCACACTGCCCAGTTATATTAAGAATTGCTGCTTGCCATTCCCATTTTGTCTGATGAAGTCCGCTTAAGAGCGTACGAAAGCTGACATTCCGAATAAAACTTAGTTGGTCTTAAAGGTGAACTTGTCTACTGCTTTGTTCTAACGCTTCAGACCAAAACAGCTGCCTACTGGGATCTATCTCTCAGAGAGACAGAGATCTCTTGACTCTCCCCCACCCCTTTGCTAAGCAAGGTGTGTTAAGGAAGGGGAGAGGGAAAAGCGAAAAGACCAGCAGCAACGCTGCTCCTTGTTCAGAGTGGTGGTGAGCAAAGGGCACAGATCGGGGGCCCTCCAATGGAGGGGCCATATAGTTGGAAGGGGGAGTTGAAAGGATGGGCCTAGCCCTTGGATGAAAGACTACCAAAGATTGTTCAGGGTTGCTATGCAGAGGCAGGCGAAGAAAAAGAAGAAAGAAAAAGAAAGAAGAAAAAGAAGAAGGAAGAAAAAGAAGGAAGAACTGCAGATTTATATTCTGCCCTTCTCTCTGAATCAGAGACTCAGAGTGGCTTACAATCTCCTTTATCTCCTTCCCCCACAACAGACACCCTGTGAGGTGGGTGGGGCTGAGAGAGCTCTCCCAGAAGCTGCCCTTTCAAGGACAACTCTGTGAGAGCTATATCTAACCCATTCCAGAAGTTGCAAGTGGAGGAGTGGGGAATCAAACTCAGTTCTCCCAGTTAAGAGTCTGCACACTTAACCACTACACCAAACTGGCTCTCACACCAAACTGGCTCACCAAAATGGCCAAACTACCTCCGTTCACCACTTCCCTTGAAAGCTTTATTTCACGGCCCTTTCCACTACCATCGTGCAACCTGACAGAAACTTGAATGTCTATTTATTTCCATCATTTATGCTCCACTTCTCCCCAAAGTGGCTTACGACAACAATTCCGCCACCTCCATTTTACCTTCACAACGACCGCTCTAAAGCAGGTCAAGCCGAGAGAATGCAACTGGCCCAAGGTCACCCAGCAAGCTTCCATGGAGAGCCAGTTTGGTGTAGTGGTTAAGTGTGCGGAATCTTATCTGGGAGAACCGGGTTTGATTCCCCACTCCTCCACTTGCACCTGCTGGAATGGCCTTGGGTCAGCCATAGCTCTGGCAGAGGTTGTCCTTGAAAGGGCAGCTGTTGTGAGAGCCCTCTCAGCCCCACCTGCCTCACAGGGTGTCTTTTGTGGGGGAGGAAGGGAAAGGAGATTGTGAGCCGCTCTGAGACTCTTCGGAGTGGAGGGCAGGATATAAATCCAATATCTTCATCTACCTCACAGGGTGTCTGTTGTGGGAGAGGGGAAGGTAAAGGAGATTGTGAGCCGCTCTGAGACTCTTCGGAGTGGAGGGCGGGATATAAATCCAATATCTTCATCTACCTCACAGGGTGTCTGTTGTGGGGGAGGAAGGGAAAGGAGATTGTGAGCCGCTCTGAGACTCTTCGGAGTGGAGGGCGGGATATAAATCCAATATCTTCATCTACCTCACAGGGTGTCTGTTGTGGGGGAGGAAGGGAAAGGAGATTGTGAGCTGCTCTGAGACTCTTCGGAGTGGAGGGCGGGATATAAATCCAATATCATCTTCTTCCATGGAAGAGTGGAGAGTCAAACCCAGGTCTCCCAGGAGAAAGTCCAACACTAACCACCACGCCATGCCGGCTGGCTCTGCCCAAGTGGCTAGAGGATGCCAAGAGCCATCTAGAGGAGCATCACTACTATTTAAATCTGTGGTTAGCACCTAAAGGTCCTTTTTCTGTAATGACTGGTGTCCAGGAACTTCCTTTCCCTAAAGCAGCTGCAGGGAACAGCATTTTAAAGGATCACAGGGGCCCAATTTGGCAGAAGAAAACAACTTTATTTGGGGAAGGGGAAAGAAGAAGATACTGGATTTATATCCCGCCCTATACTCTGAATCTCAGAGCGGCTCACAATCTCCTTTATCTCCCTCCCCAACAACAGACACCCTGTGAGGTGGGTGGGGCTGGAGAAGGCTCTCTCAGCAGCTGCCCTTTCAAGGACAACCTCTGCCAGAGTTATGGCTGACCCGAGGCCATTCCAGCAGGTGCAAGTGGAGGAGTGGGGAATCAAACCCGGTTCTCCCAGATAAGAGTTCGCACACTTAACCACTACACCAAGCTGGCTCCTGCATCACCCCCAACTGTGTCACGTTCTCAGGGTGCAGGCAGGCAGGAGTCCAAAGTCAGTCCAAGGTCAAAGTCCAGGAAGTCAAGCAGGAGCCAAGTCGCCAATGCAGAATCACAAACCGGAATCAGAAGTCAATGTCCAAAAGCCAAAAGGTCAGGGTGCCAAGGAAACCAAGCAGGTCAGGATCAGGAATCAGGAAGGAGCGTGGTTGCAAGCCAGAGAATAGACTTGTTGCTTCCACAAGGTTACCAGGTCCTGGGCGGGAGCTATATGGGAGTCTCAATCAGCCTGCTCCCTGGGTGGCAGCAACTCTGCTAGAACTCAGGGCTGAGAGATCTGAAGCATCAGCGTGCCTCATTTCTTCGCTCTGAAAGTTCTTTCCGGAGCCTGCTTCGAAATCTTGAGATGGGAGTAGGAGAGCTTGGAGGAGACTGCTTGTCAACAGCTGACACTGGTGCCTGGAGAGTGATTGATGGGCCAGCTGCTGTTTGTTCAGCTGAGGAACTGGCTGGCTACTCTTCCAAGTCTGTTAACCCTTCCAGCTCCTCCTAGTCAGGGACCATGACAAACTGCTGTCTTCCCAAACCAAAATGGGTCTCTGCAGAACTTTTAAAATGTAATTCCAAAAGCACACTGGGTCCAGGGCTGTGCTCCCTCTAAGCTGAGTTAGTGTGAGCTAGCTCATAGTTTTTTAGCCTCCCGCTTACATGTCTTGCCTTAGCTCAGGAGGGATGGCCCCAGAGCAAACTAATTTATGCTGTAGCTTACAGCTTTAATGTCAGTAGCTCACAAAGTTGAATTTTTGCTCACAAGACTCCACAGCTTAAAGGGAGCATTGGTTTAGGGATACCGGTCCCACTCCTCCACTTGCAGCTGCTGGAATGGCCTTGGGTCAGCCATAGCTCTCGCAGAGCTGTCCTTGAAAGGGCAGCTTTTGGGAGAGCTCTCTCAGCCCCACATACTTCTTAGGGTGTCTGTTTGGGGCGGGGGGAGGTAAAGAAGATTGTGAGGCGCTCTGAGACTCTGACATTCGGAGTGGGGGACGGGATACAAATCCAGTATTTTCTTCAATCTTCTAAAACATGCAGATTGGCCCAAAAGTGTAGGCTAGGAACCGACCAGAGCAAGAGACCTTGTAGGACAATTGTTCCCAAGTCCAAAGAAGCACGACACAAACTGTGAGTCAGGTTTGCCAACCTCCGGGTGAGGCCTGGAGAGCTCCACTGGGCAACAGAGATGAGTTCATCAGAAGAAAATGTCTGCTTTGGTGGCTGGCCTCTAGGGCATCATACTCTGCTCAGTTCCCTCCCCTCTCCTAACCCCACCCTCCACGGGTTCCACCCTCTCCCCCCATCTCCAGGTATTTCCCCAACCCAGAGCTGGCAAGCTTAAACGCCTCTGAAAAACTCAAACCTTGGGGGAGGGGGGGAATCAGAACTTCCAAAGGAAACACACAAGATTTCTCAGGAGGAAAGCTGCTCTTGTTTTCTCATTTCCCCTATATATCACAATTTAGGCCATTAAAGCCTCTTGTACGTAGACCTCAGTGCTAATAACCCATGGCCCAAAGCATGTTCCTTGTCCCTCCGATCGCAAAAGGTAATTAAGGTTGTAATCCTAAAAAGACGCTTTCTAGGGCACAAAGCGACGAATGAAGCTGACTTCTCTCACCCAGCGTGCTTTAGAAGTGCCGGTACAAGAAACAACCAGCTGCGTTAATCTTAATCTTTCTCCACAGGTTAAGATGATGTGAAATGACATTTCACTCATTTCTTCAGGCCCCAGAGGCTGGCAGGGAAACAATCCCCTCCCATTTGTCTTTATGACAAACCGGTGAAGCGATGCCATCCCTTAAAATAGGCCTATTCTACTAGTAAGCGACTGACCTGAAGCCAGTGTGCACGTGTGTGTTAACTGCAGGGTTTTCCCTACCAAAAAGTCTTGTGTGAAACAATGGTGCTATCAGGGGGTGTGGCCTAATATGCAGATAGGTTCCTGCTGGGCTTTTCCTACCAAAAAGCCTTGTGCGAAACAATGGTGCTGTCAGGAGATGTGACCTAATATGCAAATGAGTTCATGCTGGTTTTTTTCTCCCAAAAAGCCTTGTATGAAACAATAGTGATGTCAGGGGCTGTGGCCTAATATTCAAATAGGTACCTGCTGGGCTTTTTCTCCCAAAAAGCCATGTGTGAAATAATGGTGATGTCAGGGGTGTGTGGCCTAATATGCAAATGAGTTCCTGCTGGGCTTTCTCCTACCCAAAAGCCTTGTGTTAAACAATGGTGACGCCAGGGGGTGTGGCCTAATATGCAAATGAGTTCCTGCTGGGCTTTTTCTACCCAAAAGCCTTGTGTGCAGCAATGGCAGTGTCAGGAGGTGTAGCCTAATATGCAAATGAGTTCCTGCTGGGCGTTTTTTCTACCAAAAAAAGCCCTGGTTACGTGCCATCCAGCCGATTCTAACTCACAATGACCCTATGAATGAATGACTTCCAAAACGCCCTATCATTGACATCCTTGCTCAGGTCTCACAAATGGAGGCCGGTGGCTTCCCTGACCGAGTCAATCCACTCCACCTGTTTTTTTGCTATCATCTGGGCTTGGAAGAAGAAGAAGAAGAATTGCAGATTTATACCCTGCCTTTCTCTCTGAATCAGAGACTCAGAGCAGCCTACAATCTCCTTTCCCTTCCTCCCCCACAACAGACACCCTGTGAGGTGGGTGGGGCTGAGAGGGCTCTCACAGCAGCTGCCCTTTAAAGGACAACCTCTGCCAGAGCTGTGGCTGACCCAAGGCCATTCCAGCAGGTGCAAGTGGAGGAGGGGGGAATCAATCCCGGTTCTCCCAGAGAAGAGTCCGCGCAGGGGTCACTAGGTGTGTGGGGGGGGGGGGCGCAGTGTGACTGAGACTGAAGTCCCAGAAACATATTCTTATCCTCCAGAGGCCAGCGTTTGCCTGAACGCTCCTTCCCCCTCGACCTGAAAAGCACCTGCCGCTTGGCTCGCTGCTTCCCCTGGTAAAACTGGCTGCAAACACAATCCTCTCAAGAAGCGCTTCCGGCTCACGAGTTCCGATCAACTCGCGCTAACTACACGGATCCCGTTTTAATGTGCATTCCTTAGCTTGTCAAAATATCGCCGTGGAGGCAAATCCTGACGCCCTGCCAGGAGTTAAAAACCACAATGCATACTTTGCAGGAACCGGTAAAGCCCGTGCTAGCCCGAGAATCCCCACCCTTGTAGAGCCCGCAGACACTTTCGGTGACATATTCGGTGAAATGATAGGCAAGACCCCCAACAAAACAGCTGCTAGGGAGAGCTCTAAACCTAAAGCTCCCCCATGTTTGTTTTTTTTAAATGTCAATTAAAGGAAGCGTGTGTGTGTGTGGGAGGGAGGAAGGGACTAGAAGAAATAAATGTTGTTGCCCTGACTAAATATTTATCTGCCCTGATCTGGATGGCTCAGGATACACCAGGAGTGGCCAAACTTGCTTAACGTAAGAGCCACATAGAATGAACGTCAGATGTTTGAGAACTGCAAGATTTGCATGTCAGATGTTTGACAGCCACAAGGAAGAAAGGCAGGCAGGCAAGCAAACAGATGGAGGAAGAAGGAGAGAGGGAGGGAGGGAGAGGTGGAAAGAAAACAACTCTAACTTCAAATGCATTTTCCAAGCTGCCAAATGGCTTGGCTTGGAGAAGTGTTTTAAAGAGAGAAATGCCTGCTCCAAAATGGGGTGGTGGGGTCTTTGGAAAGGAAAGGTCCCCTGTGCAAGCACCAGTCGTTTCCAACTTGGTGACGTTGCTTTCACAACAATTTCATGGCAGACTGTTTTACGGGGTGGTTTGCCATTGCCTTCCCCAGTCATCTACACTTTCCCCCCAGCAAGCTGGGGACTCATTTGACCGACCTCAGAAGGATGGAAGGCTAAGGCTGAGTCAACCTCGAGCCGGCTACCTGAAAACCCAGCTTCCACCGGGGATCGAACTCAGGTCATGAGCAGAGCTTAGGACTGCAGTACTGCAGCTTTAACACTCTGCGCCACAAACTGCTCTGTTCTAGGGTCTTTGAGCGCCACACAATATGTGTAAAAGAGCCACATGTGGCTCCCGAGCCGCGGCTTGGCCACCCCTGGGATACACCAACCTTATCAGGTCTCAGAAGCTAAGTACGGCCAATGCTGGTTAGCACTCGGATGGAAGATTACCAAGGAAAACCAAGGTTGCTACGCCGAGGCAGGCAATGGCACACGACCCCCGCCTTGAGAACTCTACCGGGTCACTGTAAGTTGGCCGCGAATGACAGCACTTTCCACCCCCAATAGCCAATGACAACTGTATCTTCCACAAGGGTGGGGTACTTTCTGCCCACCCTCACCCGGATGGCCCAATCTAGCCTCATCGCATCAGAAGAAGAAGAAGAAGAAGATATTGGATTTATATCCCGCCCTCCACTCCGAAGAGTCTCAGAGCGGCTCACAATCTCCTTTCCCTTCCTCCCCCACAACAGACACCCTGTGAGGTGGGTGGGGCTGGAGAGGGCTCTCACAGCAGCTGCCCTTTCAAGGACAACCTCTGCCAAGGCTATGGCTGACCCAAGGCCATTCCAGCAGCTGCAAGTGGAGGAGTGGGGAATCTAACCCGGTTCTCCCAGATAAGAGTCCGCACGCTTAACCACTACACCAAACTGGCTCTCCATCAGATGTCGGAAGCTATGCAAGTTCGATCCTGGTTAGTATTTGGATGGGAGACCACCAAGGACGCCCAGAGTTGCCAAGTCCAATTCAGGAAATATCTGGGGACTTTGGGGGTGAAGCCAGGAGACGCTGGGAGCCAGTATGACAAGCATGACTGAACTCCAAAGGGAGTTCTGGCCATCACATTGAAAGGGACCGCTCACCTTTTCAAAGCTTTCCCTCCACTGGAAATAATGGAGGATAGGGGCACCTCCTTTTGGGGCTCATAGAATTGAACTCCCCTAGTCCAATCCTTTTGAAACTTGGGAGGTATTTTGGGGAGAGGCACTGGATGCTATGCTGAAAATTTGGGGCCTCTATCTCAAAAAACAGCCCCACCAGAGCCCCAGAGCCCCGCTGATCAATTTTCCATTATACCCTATGGAAATGGGTCTCCATAGGAAATAACGGAGTGCCCAGCAGACATTTCCCTCCCCACACACACACTTTCTGAGGACCATGAAACAGGGGGAGGGCATCCAAACCAGGGGACTGGCAACCCTACACAGGCAAGCAATGACAAACCGCCTCTGAATGTCTTTTGCCTTAAAAACCCTAGCTGGCCGCCAAACGTCACATAAGAACATAAGAGAAGCCATGTTGGATCAGGTCAATGGCCCATCCAGTCCAACACTCTGTGTCACACAGCGGCAAAAAATTTTATATATACACACACACTGTGGCTAATAGCCACTGATGGACCTGTGCTCCATATTTTTATCTAAACCCCTCTTGAAGGTGGCTATGCTTGTGGCCGCCACCACCTCCTGTGGCAGTGAATTCCACATGTTCATCACCCTTTGGCTGAAGAAATACTTCCTTTTATCCGTTTTAACCCGACTGCTCAGCAATTTCATTGAATGCCCACGAGTTCTTGTATTGTGAGAAAGGGAGAAAAGTACTTCTTTCTCTACTTTCTCCATCCCATGCATTATCTTGTAAACCTCTATCATGTCACCCCGCAGTCGACGTTTCTCCAAGCTAAAGAGCCCCAAGCGTTTCAACCTTTCTTCGTAGGGAAAGTGTTCCAGTCCTTTAATCATTCTAGTTGCCCTTTTCTGGACTTTCTCCAATGCTATGTGACCTTATGCATTTTCCACCACTGTTATTTATCTAACTGAAACAAAGTTGTGACGGGTGGGTGGGCTTTGCCACCACATGCAAGGTTCTGTGAGGCCAGTAGGGGAATCCAGTTGAAGCTAGTAGTCTATAGCCCATAATCGTGTGAATGACAGATTCTCTTCAGAGTGGATGCACGTGTGAGAGTGAAGAAGGAGGTATGCTGGGTGCGGCTGTGAGCACAAGGCAGAGTTCTTCGATATGCGAGGAATGCAAATCCTCCCCCTCTCATTTTCTTTCACTTCTCACAGTGAAGATGGTTCTTCTTCCTTTTCTCCTGTGCGTGGAGTCGTCCCAGCAGCAAAGGAACAGCTAGATCAGGGGTGTCAAACACGCTGCCTGGGGGCCAAATCAGGCCCTTGGAGGGCTCCTATCAGGGCAACTGGCTGTCATCTGCTTCCTTCTGCATAAAAGCTTGCTTTTCAAGGCTTGCTCAATCGCACTGGAGCTACAGAGCAAAATCTCTATTTTCTGCATTGGCTGAGGCACCTCCCTTGGGGAGGAAGCGGGGAGGGAGAGCTTGCTTTGCCAGGCTCTCTCAATCACACAGCGGAGATACTGAGCCAAGCCTCTCTTCCTTCTATTGGCTGAGGCTCCTCCCCCCAAGTCCCCTGGGGAAGGAAGGAAAGAACCAGAGCTTCCTTTGACCCGTTTCCTGGATCCCATGATAGAAATACAAAGAAAGCACATTTAAGACCAAAGAGTACTAATGTTTTAAGCATGTTTTTTAAAAAAAAATCTTTTAATTGTGTTAAACTGTGTCCTTTATAAAGTTTATATCTCTGCTACCTAATCTTAAATAGGTACACATATGGCCCAGCCCGACATGGCTCAGCTTGGGCCTAACAAGGTCAGATCCAGCCCTCATAACAAATGAGCTCGGCCCAACAAGGTCAGATCCATGCCTCATAATAAACGAGTTTGACACCCCTCAGCTAGACTCTAATCCAGAAGCACTTAGAAACCACCAAGATTTTCAGGCGTCAGCTTTTGAGAGTCCAAGGTCCCTTTCACCAGATCGCACAAAGGGAGCTTTGACTGTAGAACACTTAAGTATCCCAAAAATCTCGGCCCCTACGATGCTGCTAGACTTGAACCTAGTTATTCTACAGCAGACCAACACAGCTGCTCTCTAAAACCGCAGCAAAGGAGTTTCAAGAAAATGCATTCTCCGATGAAAAGACACAGAGGCCAGGCTCAGCCCTTTCTAGCTATTGCCTAAGCCTTCTTGAGAGCCGGATGAACTCTGGCTCTTGAGAGTAGGGTGAACCTTGGTTTCCCCCCCGCCTCCACCCTCGAAGCTGGTTTCATCATTGCAGCCACTTCTCCTCGCCTCGAGTGCCCCAGTGAATCAGCCTGAGAAGAGGTAGGAGAGAAAGTCGGACTCTCAAGGGAGGGAAAAGAAGAGGTTCAAAGGAGGAGAAACAAGGAGCATGAGATAACAGAAGAAGAGAAACTGGAAAAAAAAGAAAGAGAAGAGCAAGAGTCCAGTAGCACCTTAAAGACGAGCAAAATTCGTGGTAGAAAAGCAGCTTTCCTGAATCACTGCTCACTTTTTCAGATCCCGTAGCTGAAGAAGTGAGCCGTGACTCATGGAATTGTAGAGCAAAGCAAGGAGTCAAGTCAACACAGCTGCCTGCCCACCTGGATCTATCTTCACGGAATTGTGTTAGTCTTTAAGGTTTTCAGGTAGCTGGCTTTGAGGTTGACTCAGCCTTCCATCCTTCTGAGGTCGGTAAAATGAGTACCCAGCTTGCTGGGGGGGAAAGTGTAGATGACTGGGGAAGGCAATGGCAAACCACCCCGTAAAAAAGTCTGCCGTGAAAACGTGAGAGCAACGTCACCCCAGAGTTGGAAACGACTGGTGCTTGCACAGGGGACCTTTCCTTTAAGTGCTACTGGATTATTGCTTTGTTCCAGTGCTACAGACAGATAAATATGGGCACACATCTCGAAAAAAGATAAGGAGAGTGGGAAATATCAGCTGGGGAGGGACAAGAAACATCAACATCTCCTATCCTAAACTGAGGGATTAGCTTTTTTAAAATCAAGTTTGAGAGGAACAGCCCTGACCAGCAATAAATCCACCACCTTTCGACCCGCAACCAGGTTCTACCCTTATAATGGAAAGTGCTGCCAATTCACAACCAACCAATAAGAACATAAAAGAAGCCACGTTGGATCAGGCCAATGGCCCCTCCAGTCCAACACTCTGTGTCACATAAGAACATAAGAGAAGCCATGTTGGGTCAGGCCAATGGCCCATCCAGTCCAACACTCTGTCACATAAGAACATAAGAGAAGCCACGTTGGATCAGGCCAATGGCCCATCCAGTCCAACACTCTGTGTCACATAAGAACATAAGAGAAGCCATGTTGGGTCAGGCCAATGGCCCATCCAGTCCAACACTCTGTCACATAAGAACATAAGAGAAGCCACGTTGGGTCAGGCCAATGGCCCATCCAGTCCAACACTCTGTGTCACATAAGAACATAAGAGAAGCCATGTTGGGTCAGGCCAATGGCCCATCCAGTCCAACACTCTGTCACATAAGAACATAAAAGAAGCCACGTTGGATCAGGCCAGTGGCCCATCCAGTCCAACACTCTGTGTCACATAAGAACATAAGAGAAGCCATGTTGGGTCAGGCCAATGGCCCATCCAGTCCAACACTCTGTCACATAAGAACATAAAAGAAGCCACGTTGGATCAGGCCAATGGCCCCTCCAGTCCAACACTCTGTGTCACATAAGAACATAAGAGAAGCCATGTTGGGTCAGGCCAATGGCCCATCCAGTCCAACACTCTGTGTCACACATAAGAACATAAGAGAAGCCATAGTGGATCAGGCCAATGGCCCATCCAGTCCAACACTCTGTGTCACATATAAGAACATAAGAGAAGCCATGATGGATTAGGCGAATGGCCCATCCAGTCCAACACTCTGTGTCACATATAAGAACATAAGAGAAGCCATGTTGGGTCAGGCCAATGGCCCATCCAGTCCAACACTCTGTCACATAAGAACATAAAAGAAGCCACGTTGGATCAGGCCAATGGCCCCTCCAGTCCAACACTCTGTGTCACACATAAGAACATAAGAGAAGCCATGTTGGGTCAGGCCAATGGCCCATCCAGTCCAACACTCTGTGTCACACATAAGAACATAAGAGAAGCCATAGTGGATCAGGCCAATGGCCCATCCAGTCCAACACTCTGTGTCACATATAAGAACATAAGAGAAGCCATGATGGATTAGGCCAATGGCCCATCCAGTCCAATACTCTGTGTCACATATAAGAACATAAGAGAAGCCATGTTGGATTAGGCCAATGGCCCATCCAGTCCAACACTGTGTCACATAAGAACATAAGAGAAGCCATGTATGATCAGGCCAATGGCCCATCCAGTCCAACACTCTGTGTCACACAGTGGCCAAAAAACCCCCAGGTGCTATCAGGAGGTCCATCTATGGGGCCAGGAATGGTGACTCTTTAGTGGGCTTTTAATGAAAGAGACATTCAGAGCTGGCTAGCCATCACCTTCCTCTGCATACCGACTCTGGCTGTCCTTGGTGGTCTCCCATTCAGGTACTAACCATGGCTGACCCTGTTGGTTCCGAAATCTGACGAGATCAGGCCGGCCTGGGCCATCCCTCCCAAGAGGAGGCTCTTGTCTCTCAAGAGGGGAAGAAATCCATCATTACGAAGAAACTAGCCATAACGCCCCTTTGCCCGCCCTTGACTGCACAGCTGGTACACAAACAACAAGCCACAAGGGTGTTCTTAGCCTTAAGAAAGCATGTAGAGGACATAGCAAACAGTACTAAACAAACATCGCAGCTATTTCTCAGAGAGGCAGGAAACCAGGTAAAGGAGAAAGTAGGTGAAGTGTTCAAAGGGCAGTCATTCAAGGCCGCACAGAAAGACTCTGGAAGGGAAACAAGAAATTATAGACATCCATGTACATCCAGCATAACATGGCTAGCCCAATCTTATTGGATCTCGGAAGAAAGGGGTGGAATTCTAGCAGGAGCTTCTTTGCGTATTAGGCCGCGCCCCCCTGATGTAGCCAATCCTCCAAGAGCTTACAAAAAAAGAACCTTGTAAGCTCTTAGAGGATTGGCTACATCAGGGGGTGTGGTCAAATATGCAAAGGAGCATAGAATTCCACATCTGGAAGCTAAGAAGGGTCGGTTCTGGCCTGGCTCAGACTCGGATGGGAGACCACCAAGGAAGTACAAGGTTGCTACAGAGAGGCAGGTAATGGCAAACCTCTGCTGCGCACCTCTTGCCTTAAAAGCCTTACAGGATTTTTTGTAAGTCACCTACAACTTGACGGGTACACCGAAAAAAGAAAGGCCAAGGGGAAGGTTTCTAAGTGGCCAGAAAGACACAATATATAGACAACGCTCTTTAAAAGGTATAGGTAGTCCCCTATGCAAGCACCAGTCGTTTTTGACCCTGGGGTGACGTTGCTTTCACAACGTTTTCACGGCAGACTTTTGACGGGGTGGTTTGCCATTGCCTTCCCCAGTCATCTACACTTTCCCCCCAGCAAGCTAGGTACTCATTTTACCGACCTCGGAAGGATGGAAGGCCGAGTCAAACCTTGTTGACTCTTTTAAACTGCCACATAAATCATGTTAAATGTCCTCAGTTCATAGCTACCTTTTCCAGTATTTCTAAAGATTGATACTGTCGCGAATTTGGCTTCAGCGTCACCTGGCTTCCAGCCACAATTCTAAACCTATACCAACTTGGAAATTCCACTGGAACAAATTTTAAAAATGTATTTCAAATAGTTTGAAATAGCCAGTTTGGTGTAGTGGTTAAGTGTGCGGACTCTTATCTGGGAGAACCGGGTTTGATTCCCTACTCCTCCACTTGCACCTGCTAGCATGGCCTTGGGTCCGCCATAGCTCTGGCAGAGGTTGTCCTTAAAAGGGCAGCTGCTGGGAGAGCCCTCTCAACCCCACCCACCTCACAGGGTGTCTGTTGTGGGGGAGGACGGGAAAGGAGATTGTAGGCTGCTCAGAGCCTCTGTCCTTGAAAGGGCAGCTGCTGTGAGAGCCCTCTCCAGCCCCACCCACCTCACAGGGTGTCTGTTGTGGGGGAGGAAGGGAAAGGAGATTGTGAGCCGCTCTGAGACTCTTCGGAGTGGAGGGCAGGATATAAATCCAGTATCTTCATCTACCTCACAGGGTGTCTGTTGTGGGGGGGGGGGAGGTAAAGGAGATTGTGAGGCGCTCTGAGACTCTTCAGAGTGGAGGGCGGGATATAAATCCAATATCTTCATCTACCTCACATGGTGTCTGTTGTGGGGGAGGAAGGGAAAGGAGATTGTAGGCCGCTCTGAGACTCTTCAGAGTGGAGAGCGGGATATAAATCCAATATCTTCATCTACCTCACAGGGTGTCTGTTGTGGGGGGGGGGAGGTAAAGGAGATTGTGAGCTGCTCTGAGACTCTTCGGAGTGGAGGGCGGGATAGAAATCCAATATCTTCATCTACCTCACAGGGTGTCTGTTGTGGGGGAGGAAGGGAAAGGAGATTGTGAGCCGCTCTGAGGCTCTTCGGAGTGGAGAGCGGGATGTAAATCCAATATCTTCATGAACCTCACAGGGTGTCTGTTGTGGGGGAGGAAGGTAAAGGAAATTGTGAGCCGCTCTGAGACTCTTTGGAGTGGAGTGCGGGATATAAATCCAATATCATCATCTTCTTCTTCTTCTAGTTGGGAAACCACATCCCTCCCAACAAGTGGGATCCAAAGCAGTGCTCCCTCCGAGCTGTGGAGTCTTGTGAGCAAAAATTCTGCTTGGTGAGCTACTGCATTAAATAGTTTGTTCTGGGGCCATTTTTCCAGAGCCGAGCCAAGGCAAAAACGCATGAGCTGGAGGCTAACAAACTGTGAGCTAGCTCACACTAACTCAGCTAAGAGGGACCACTGATCCAAAGCAAAAGCATGTGTGGTAAGTGCCGCAAACGCACATAACGCAAGCAAAACACACCAATATCCACTAAGACAAAAACATTTAAAAACTCTTCCCAAAAATCCTCTAAAAGAGCTGAGTTTTACAGCCCTTCTGGAGCCTTCCTCAACTCTCCGGGTGGGCACCCCATAAAACAAGGGCTGTAAAACAAGGGCAGACATTGAGAATGGAAGAGTCACAGACAGTGTCCTCTCTAAGCTGAGTCAGCATGAGCTAGCGCACGGATTTTTAGCCTCCAGCTCACACATTTTTGTCTTCGCTCAGGAAGGATGACCCCCAGAGCACAATAATTTATGCAGTAAGCTCACAACTTTAATGCCAGCACCTCACAATTTTAATGCCAGTAGCTCACAAAGTAGAATTTTTGCTCACAAGACTCTGCAGCTTAGAGGGAACACTGGTCGCAGCTCAACGGCAGAGCATCAACTTGGCATGCAGAAGGTCCCGAGTTTAATCCCTGTAATGTCCAGCTGAAAGGATAAAGTAGTCGGTCATGTGAAAGCCCTTGGAGAGTTGCTGCCAAGAAGACCGATTCAGTATCAGACAGTTTCATGTGTTGAGAGAAAGACCGCAAATAGGCCACCTCCTGTGGCAGTGAAATGGAATTCACTGCCACAGGAGGTGGTGGCAGCTTCAAGAGGAGATTGGAGAAATATCTGCAGCAGAGGTCCATCAGTGGCTATTAGCCACTATTGGAACTCTGTCTGGGGCTTGGGGGGCACAGTGGGTGTCCTGGCCCCACTGGTGGACCTCCCAATGGCACCTGGGTTTTTTGGCCACTGTATAACACAGAGTGTTGGACTGGATGGGCCATTGGCCTGATCCAACATGGCTTCTCTTGTGTTCTTATGTCTGGGCAGTGATGCTCTGTATTCTTAGTGCTTGGGGGGGGGCACAGTGGAAGACCTCTAATGTCCTGGCCCCACTGATGGACCTCCTGATAGCACCTGGGTTTTCTTGACCACTGTGTGACACAGAGCGTTGGACTGGATGGGCTTCTGGCCTGACCCAACATAGCTTCGCTTATGTTCTTACTAACTTCACCTTAGTTGGAGACAGGCACAGTCAAAAGATACTGCTATGCCAAGCGAAGATTCCTAGCAAAGGCTCCTTTTATGAGGGCAACACAGTTGGACACCCTCCCCAAGACATCTATTCGGGCCACAGGGCTAGGCTTCATTTGCTGTCCCATTAAAAGCCCCCGCTTCGCTAAAGGCAGTGACATTTGAGGGAAAGCACGCCGCTTCTTCGTAAGAGTCCGAAGATGCCAAGTCTACGGCATTCCTGGCAATCAGCTCAAGATCTTGGGGGAATCCATGACCGAAGCAGAGCTTTATCGAGCCAAATCTGATGATTAAGCCATGATGCATACTTAATATAGCATTGCACAGTGGTCATGCGAGAGTGAAGAAACGTATAGAAATAGGCACACCCGTAATATCCTGTAGCCATCTTCTATCTCACCCCACACACACACACACACACACACACACACGCACACCGGCTTTTGAAAGTTAAGTTTCCAGAGAAAATAAAGGCACTTTGAAAGGACCAGCCTGAGTAACGCATTCCACTTCAGAAAAAGGATCAAACACTTTTACGCTTCCTGTACACATTTCCCAATATCGCCCTCCCTTTTAAGCCTCTCCCGCCCGCCCCCCATTTTGGATCACAATGTGACAATCTGCTTTTGCAATTCACATGGCCCTCATTTAAAAAGCCAAGCTACCCCTAATTAAACCCTGAACAATTCCGAACGAGAACAGAATTGGGTTCCCCCAGTTTGAGGAAACAGCTGCATTTTACAGACTGCTTTGATTGGACAGACAAAATATTGGAAGGGAAATTAAAACCCACACAGTTAAAAGGGAAGCAACTTGTTTACCCACGGAGGATTTCTGGACACGTCATCGCCACAATATCCTCTTCAAAATAGTTTTCTCGAAGAAAGCTGAGAACCAAAGTCGATCACTACTTTTGCATTACACCGAGGTCAACTCCCGAGTCCCAAACACCCTTCATCGCAGCCAACAACCAGGGCAGTTCACATTACCACACTTCACAAACATCAAGTTAGCTTTCCAGGGAGTCGAAATATCACATTACCTGAGGAAACGAGAAGGAACGCGTGCAGTTCGGATTCTTCTACACGAAGAAAAACACACTTATCAAAACCAGTTGGGACCATATATTTCAGAATCCACAGGAAGCACCTTTAAGGTAACCGGGCAGCATCTCTTTCACAATGTCATCCAGACTAGGCATAAACAGCAGTGTTCTCCAAGGCAGTGCTGCCAATACGGGACACTCGGTCTCCTAGAAACTCAAACGGCCAAGCCCCAGGATTTTCTCAAGGCAAAAAGTGGACATCCGGTTGCAGAGAGTTAAGACGGAGAAGGATTCTCCACACACACACACACACACTTGGACCGCTAATCTCCTTTGATTTACTTTTTTCTCTTAAGACATCTCCGCAAGAATGACGGTGCACATGGAAAACACAGAACAAGAACCAAAGGCGAATGCTTCTTGCCTGTGGTGGGAAGCCCCCAGGTCACTCTGCCGTTAAGATAACCTCAACACCACCATGAGGACTGCACAGGAGAGTTCACAAACAGGAACACCCTTTGGCGATCAACAGAGGAAAATTCCAGCGTGGTTTTACTCTTCCTGAAGCCTCCTTCAGAATCAATGAAGAAATCTAAGCCCTGGAAACATCTGGTGTCCACAGAAACCCTATACCGGGAGTGGAGCTTTTTTATTTTTTTCCCGCTATAGGGCCCCACAAAGTCTCTCCTCTGCTATGTTGCTCTTAAAGGTTCTTGATCCTCGCTTATAACCACTGTTCCCTCTAAGCTGTGGAGTCCTGTGAGCAAAAATTCTGCTTTGTAAGCTACCGGCATTAAAGTTGCTGCATCAATTATAGTTTGCTCTGGGGCCGTTTTTCCCGTGCTAAGACAAAAATGTGCGAGCCGGAGGCTAAAAAACGGTGAGCTGGCTCACACTAACTCAGCTTAGAGGGAACGCACAGGGGTGTCGAACTCATTTGATGTGAGGGCTGGATCTGACATAAATGAGGCCCTGTTGGGTCAAGGCTGAGCCATGTCGGGCCAGGCCATATCTGTACCTATTTAATGTTAGGCAGCAGAGATATAAACGTTATAAAGGACACAGATAAACACAATTAAAGATTTTTTTTTTTAAAAAAAAAACAAGCTTAAAACATGCTTAAAATATTAGCACTCATTAGTCTTAAAGGTGCTTCCTTTGTATTTCTATCATGGGATCCAGGGAACTGGGCAAAGGAAGCTCTGGCTCTTTCCTTCCTTCCCCAGGGAGCCAGGAGGGAGAGGAGCCTCAGCCAATAGAAGGAAGAGAGGCTTGGTTCCATACCTCTGCTGCGTGATTGAGAGAGCCTGGAGCAAAGCAAGCTTTCCCTTCCCCTTCCTCCCCTCCTTTCCCTTTTCCCTTCCCCTGAGGGTGGAGCCTCAGCCAATGGAGAAAACAGAAACTTTAGTCTGTAGCTCCACTGCACTTGAGCAAGCCTTGAAAAGCAAGCTTTTATGCAGAAGGAAGCAAGAGACAGGGAAAAAGAAGCACTGTTTGGTGTAGTGGTTAAGTGTGCGGACTCTTATCTGGGAGAACCGGGCTTGATTACCCACTCCTCCACTTGCACCTGCTGGCATGGCCTTGGGTCAGCCATAGCTCTGGCCGAGGTTGTCCTTGAAAGGGCAGCTGCTGTGAGAGCCCTCTCTAGCCCCACCCACCTCACAGGGTGTCTGTTGTGGGGGAGGAAGGGAAAGGAGATTGTGAGCCGCTTTGAGACTCTTCGGAGTAGAGGGCGGGAAATAAATCCAATATCTTCATCTTCTTCTTCCTCAGATGACAGCCAATTGCTCAGGGGCCAGATAGGAGCCCTCCGAGGGCCTGATTTGGCACACGGGCCACATGTTTGACACCCCTGGCTTATAACCACACAGACCTTTGGAATCCATTCAGTTCTCCTTCCATGAAACTGTGTTCTGGGGAGGAGACTTCCTTCCAAAGGATCCCGTCTCTTTTGAGGGAGTGAGCACTTCCCATCAGGAAGTCACTCGATGGCTACCAAGAAATAAATCCCCCATGGCTGTCCTACTACTACGCTAAACAAGGGGGACCTCTCTTCCACTCACAGAACCCCACCCCAGGTGATCTCACTTCTGGAAGCAGGAGACGCATTCATCCTTTTCACAACCATGGGAAATCTCAACAAGGAACACCTCTGCAGGTGATCGGCTCTAGGCTCAACTTTCAGGCACTCCGGAAAATAATAAGAACATAAGAAAAACCATGTTGGATCAGGCCAGTGGCCCACCCAGTTCGACACTCTGTGCCACACGTAAGAGAAGCCATGTTGGATCAGACCAATGGCCCACCCAGTTCGACACTCTGTGTCATACAGTGGCCAAAAAACCCCAGGTGACATCAGGAGGTCCTCCAGTGGGGCCAGGACACCAGAAGACCTTCGCACTATTGCTCCTCCCAAGCACTAATACAGAGCATCACTGCCCCAGACAGAGAGTTCCAACAATACGCTGTGGCTAATAGCCACTGATGGACCTCTGGTCCATATGTTTATCCAATCCTCTCTTGAAGCTGGCTATGCTTGTAGCCACCGCTACCTCCTTGCGCTCAGTCAAGCTTCAACCAACTTGTGGGTTTTGAAGACAAGAGAAGAGCAAAAATTGGTTTACATTTTACGCACTCTTCGGAACACCCCCCCCCCCACATGATCCTGTCTATGTTTCTAAATTCAAGGCTACCCACGACCACAAAGTTCCTGGTCTTCTTCAAGCCAAGGTTACCCAGTGACCCATTCATCCCAAGTATTCATTTACACCCTTTCCTCTCATATACACGCATCCCATTAACACAACTGGCGTCAAAAGCCAAAAACCCAACAACCACTGCCTTAGACTGTTACAAGGCACAACACTGATTACAAAGCTTCTCACTCAGTTGGCGAAAAATAGAGAGACCTCTCCCTCATATTTCTACTTGAGTCCCTCTCGAATGCATTGAAAAGCTGCTCACCCCCATTATAAAAAGGACAGTTCAGGAAAAAGAGGAGACCCTGTATATATCACACCCCAAAGGGGATTTCGACATGAGTAAGTCCCTCAGGAGGGATGCACTGAAAGGCTGGCCCCCCCATTATGAAAAAGGACACACTCAATTGGGGGAGAAAGGGGAGCCCCTCTACATGCACTGCCCCCCAAACAGGATTTATACACGAGACCGAGTCTCTCTTGGGGGGTGCACCGAAAGGGTGAACTGCTCTATTATAAAAAAAAGAACACACTTTGTTGGGGGGAAAGGAGAACCCCCCCCCCCATATTTCCACCCCAAAAGGGATTTCCACACAAGACCGAGTCTCTCTTGGACAGTGGCGCAGTGACTGGCTGTTTTCCCCCCACACGCACTGCAAGAAAAAGGCCACACCAACAGCGCTTTCCCCCTAACTTCCGACAGGGCCCATATTAGAGCTAGGGGTGCCCCATTGTGGGATCAGGATCAAGCCTCTTTCGGGGTGCCCGAGAAGGGGAAGCTCCCACACCCCTCCAGCGTCCCTGAAACATCATCCCTGCATTCCCAAAAAGGGTCCCCCCCCCATAAGAAGAGGGTCTCCGTGGAAGGGTGCACAGGGAGGCTCCAATACCCCTCCAACACCCCTGAAACCCCATCAGCGCATTCCCCCAAAAGGTCCCCTCACACAAGAAAAAGGTCTTTGCGGAAGGGTGCTTGGAGAGGGGAGGGAAAGATATTCCCCATTACCAAAAAGACAGGGATTTGGGGGGGGGGGGTGCACTCTGCCTCCCTCTGCAGGGGCCAGCCCTATATTTGGGGGAACTGTGCCCACATAGCTACCCCTTCCCCCCCAAAATGGCACTCCCTTCAGGGGCTGGGGGCTGGACTTCGGGGATTGGAGGCTAGAGTCACATTCCCCATTTACTAAAAAGAAAGGGATGGGGAGGGGTGCTGTGCCCACTCTGCAGGGGCCTGCCCTAAATTTTTTTGGGGGGGGGGCTGGAGACACATAGCTTCCCCTTCCCAAAAGGGCACTCTCGTTAGGGGTTGGGGGCTGGACTTCAAGGGTTGGGGGGCTGGAGACACATAGCTCCCCCTTCACCCCAAAAGGTCACTCCCTTCAGGGGTTGGGGGCTGGACTTCAGGGGTTGGGGGGCTGTACCCACATAGCTCCCCCTCCCCCCCCAAAAAGGGCACTCTCTTCAGGGGTTGGGGGCTGGACTTCAGGGGTTGGGGGGCTGCAGACACATAGCTCCCCCTTCACCCCAAAAGGGCACTCTCTTCAGGGGTTGGGGGGCTGGAGACACATAGCTCCCCCTCCCCCCCAAAAAAGGGCACTCCCTTCAGGGGTTGGGGGCTGGACTTCAGGGGTTGGGGGGCTGTACCCACATAGCTCCCCCTTCCCCCCAAAGAAGGGCACTCTCTTCAGGGGTTGGGGGGCTGGAAACACATCGCTCCCCCTTCACCCCAAAGGGGCACTCACTTCAGGGGTTGGGGGCTGGACATCAGGTGTTGGGGGGCTGTATCCACATAGCTCCCCCTTCCCGCCCCCAAAAAGGGCACTCCCTTCAGGGGTTGGGGGCTGGACTTGAAGGGTTGGGGGGCTGGAGACAGATAGCTCCCCCTTCACCCCAAAAGGGCACTCCCTTCAGGGCTTGGGGGGCTGAACCTCAGCGGGTTGGGGGGCTGGAAACACATCGCTCCCCCTTCACCCCAAAAGGGCACTCCCTTCAGGGCTTGGGGGGCTGTACCCACATAGCTCCCCTCCAAAAGAGCACTCCCTTCAGGGCTTGGGGGGCTAGACTTCAAGGGTTGGGGGGCTGGACTTGAAGGGCTGCGGGGCTGTACCTACATAGCTCCCCCTCCCCCCCCACACCCAAAAAAGGGCACTCCCTTCAGGGGTTGGGGGCAGGAGCCACATTCCCCATTTGCTAAAAATTAAGGCATTGGGGGGTGCTGTGCACCCTCTGCAGGGGCATGCCCTACATTTTGGGGGGCTGTACCCACATAGCTCCCCCTCAAAAGGGCCCTCCCTTCAGGGGCTGGGGGGCTGGACTTCAGGGGTTGGGGGGCTGGAGACACATAGCCCCCCCCCAAAAAAAGGGCCCTCCCTTCAGGGGCTGGGGGGCTGCAGTGGGGTCCCCCTCAGGAAAGGGGCGCGGGGCATCCCGGGCTTCCCCACGAGGCCAGCCGGGGCCTAGAGGGGGGAGGCCGCCCGCAGCCCCGCCGGGCCTGGCACCGCCTGCCCCCCGACCCGGCCTCGCTCGGGGCCTGCCTGAGACTGAGGGGGAAGGCTGGGAGGAGGGAGACGCACCTGGCAGCGGGAGCCCGGCCGGCGGCTTCTTGGCGGCGGCGGCGGCAGGAGGAGGAGGAGGCGGCGGAGGGCCGGAGAGGAAGGGGAAGGGCGGGCGGCGGCGGCGGCGCCTCCTCCTCACACGGCGGCCTTCGGGGCGGAGAGGAAGGGAAGGGAGGCGGCCCCGGCACGTCTGCGGGAGGCGTCGGCCCGGCCTCCCCGCCGTCCATCCCCGCCCCTGTTAAAGGGGCAACCCGCTCGCCTGACAGCAGCACGGCCGGGCCCGGGTTGGAGGCGGCATCGCCCCGGAGAGACCCGGGCTCCTCCTCCGCTCCTTCTTCGTCTTCTCCTGCTCTTCTTTTTCTTCTTCTGTCATCATCATCATCAGGATAGTCTTTCATCATCATCATCTTCTTCTTCTTCTTTTATCATCATCATCACGATAATCTTTCATCATCTTCCATCGTCATCATCATCATCAGGATAGTCTTTCATCACCATCTTTTTCTTCTCTTGTCGTCGTCATCATCATCATCATCACCATCACGATAATCTTTCATCATCTTCTTGCATCATCATCATCATCATCATCATCATCATCATCATCATCGTGATAGTCTTTCATCACCATCTTCTTCCTCTTCTCCTATCACACCACCTCCATCGTCATCATGATAATCTTCCATCATCATTTTTCAGTATCTTCTTCCATCATCATCGTGATAGTCTTTCATCACCATCTTCTTTTTCTTCTCCTATCACACCACCTCCAGAGTCATCATGATAATCTTCCATCATAATTCTTCAGTATCTTCTTCCATCATCATCATCATAGTCTTTCATCACCATCTTCTTCCTCTTCTCCTATCTCACCACCACCATCGTCATCATGATAATCTTCCATCATCATTTTTCAGTATCTTCTTCCATCATCACCATGATAGTCTTCCATCACCATCTTCTTCCTCTTCTCCTCCTCCTATCATCACCTTCATGATCATGATAATCTTCCATCATCTTTTTCTTCCATCATCATCATCATAGTCTTTCATCATCATCATCTTCCTCTTCTTCTTCTCCTTCTCTCATCATCATCAGTTTGGTGTAGTGGTTAAGCGTAATGGTTAAGTGCGCAGACTCTTTAACTAGGAGAACCGGGTTTGATTCCCCACTCCTCCACTTGCAGCTGCTGGAATGGCCTTGGGTTAGCCACAACTATCTAAGGAGTTGTCCTTGAAAGGGCAGCTTCTGGGAGAGCTCTCTCAGCCGCACCCACCTCACAGGGTGTCTGTTGGGCAAGGTAAAGGAGATTGTGAGCCGCTCTGAGATTCAGAGTATGAGGCGGGGAATAAATCCAATATCATCATCTTCTTCTTCTTCTATCATCATCATCTTCTTCTTTTTCTTCTTCCTTCATCATCATCATGATAATCTTTTTCTTCTTTGATCATCATCTTCTTCTTCATCTTAAATTACCACTACTATCATCATTATCTTCTTCTTTGATCATCATCTTCGCCTTCATCTTAAATTACCATTACCATCATCATTATCTTCTTCTTTGATCATCATCTTCTTCTTCTTCAATACCTGATCCCCTCGTCTGATGAAGTGTGCTTAGAGAGCACAGGAAAGCTTACGTTCTGAATAAAATTTGGTTGGTCTTAAAGGTGCCACTTGACTCCTGCTTTGTTCTACTGCTTCAGACCAACACAGCTGCCCACTTGATTCTTCTTCTATTACTGGTGCCATATTTTGAAAAGCAAAAAAAATATATGTCTTTCCCGACTGACTAGTTCAAACAAGTGATCACGATGATAAATCTCCCTTTAAATGCCTCTTCTATTTAATCTGTGATCGTTTCTACTTAGGACTATATAAGAGAGTCCAAAAGGGCTCTCCTTCCTTGGAGGTTTTTAAACCGAGGCTAGATGGCCATCTGACAGCAATGAAGATCCTGTGAATTTAGGGGGAAGTGTTTGTGAGTTTCCTGCATTGTGCAGGGGGTTGGACTAGATGACCCTGGAGGTCCCTTCCAATTCTGATTCTATGAAAAGAGGACGGGTGCCAAGAGGACATGTCTTCTAAAAACAGGACATCTGGTAACCCCGTCTTCTTTGATTATCATCTTCTCCTTTCATACATGCTGAATAATAGGACATAATAGAGGAGGAGAGGTGCTTCATTGGCTACCAGCTATAATGACTGAATGGAACCTCCATGTTCAGAGGCAAAGCTCCAGTAATTTCCCAGCCTAGAGTTGCAATCCCAAATGGCAGTGCCATTCTTCCAACCAAAACACCAGGAGCAAGGTTGTGACAAGCAAAATTGAACTCCAAAGGGAGTTCTGGCCATCACTTTTAAAGGGACCGCACAGCTTTTAAATGCCTTCCCTTCATTGGAAATAATGAAGGATAGGGGCACCTTCTTTTGGGTCTTATAAAATTTGACACACACACACCCCCGGTCCACTCTTTCTGAAACTTGGAGGGTGTTTTGAGTAGAGGCACCAGATGCTATGCTGCAAATTTGGTGCCTCTATTTCAAAAAACAGCCCCCCAGAGCCCGATACCCACAGATCACTTCTCCGTTATACCTTATGGGAATCGGTCTCCATAGGGAATAATGGAGTGCCCAGCAGGCTTTCCGATGACCCTAAGGCGGGGGGAGGGCCTCCAAACCGAGGGGATCCCCTGCCTCCACCTGAGGATTGGCAACCCCATGTCCTGAACATCAAGGTGGGATAATTTTCATTTCACTTTTTAAATTTCATTTATACTCCTCCTTTCTTTTTGGTTTAAACAATTTATTACTAACATATGGTAACAATGTCAAATTATATTGTTACAATCCCTAACCCATATGATATTTTCCTAATCCCCCCTCCCTCCTTTTCTAGACTTCCGCCGATGTTATATACTTAAGTTCACTTATAAAGGTACCCTTAACCCATCAAAGTTCAATTTCCCTTTTTCTTAAATTCATTGTTAAAAGATTGCCCAATGTCCTTTCAAATTCCACTCTTTTTCTATATATCCTCTAAATTTCTTCCATTCCCTCTTAAACACTTCCAAATCATAGTCTCTTAAAATTCTTGTTAGTTTATCCATCTCACTCCATGATAAAACTTTCTCAATCCAGTCCCATTTCTCTGGTATTTTTTCTTGTTTCCATAACTGCGCATATAATGTCCTAGCAGCTGAGAGCAAGTACCAAATTAAAGTTCTATCTTCTTTTGGAAATTTTTCCATTTGTAGTCCCAATAAAAAGTCTCTGCTACTTTCTTAAAATCATATCCCAAAATTAGCGATATTTCTTGTTGTATCATCTGCCAAAACTTTTTCGCTTTTCCACAAGTCCACCACATATGGTAAAAAGAACCTTCATGTTTCTTACATTTCCAACATCTATCCGACATCTTTTTACTCATCTTTGCCAGTTTTTTCGGAGTCATATACCACCTATACATCATCTTGAAACAGTTCTCTTTAATACTCTGACATGTTGATATTTTCATCGAGTTCTTCCAAAGATATTCCCATGTATCCATTTGTATTTCCTTGTTTATGTTAATTGCCCATTTAATCATTTGAGATTTTACTACTTCTTCTTCTGTAGACCATTTCAACAATAATTTAAGAGTTTTATAAAATTTATTTGTATATCCATCTGGCCCGGGAGCCTTGCCTATTTTCATTACATTTATTGCTGCTTCAATTTCAATTTTTTTCTATTGGGTCATTCAAAATCTTTTTCATATACTCAGTCAGGGGTGCTATCTTAATATTTCGTAGATACTCTTCCATTTTTTCTTTTTTGATTTTCACACCTTTAAATAAATTTGCATAATATTTAAAAAATTCTCTTTTAATTCCTTCTTGATCGACTATCTCTTTTCCATTTGCCACAATTTTGTTAATAATTTTATTTTCTTTCTTTTTCTTCAGTTGCCAGGCTAAATACTCCCCAGGTTTGTTCGCACCTTCAAACGATTTCTGTTGCAAACTTTTTAAGTTCCATTCTAGTTCTTTATTTAACAAATGTCTTACTTGGGATTGTAGTATTGTAATTTCCCTTATTAATTTCTTTTTCCCTGGTCTTTTTCTTCATTCTCCTTTTTTCTTTATTTCATTTTGTATATCTAACATCTGTTTTTCTTTGGCCCTCTTATCTTTATTATTCAATGTGATTAATAGTCCTCTCATTACTGCTTTATAAGTATCCCAAACGTCTGGAATTCTATATCATCAATGTCATTTATTTGAAAGAACGCTGTAGTTTCCTTTTCTAGAAAAGTCATAATATCTTTATCTTGTAGCAAGCCCTCATTTATTCTCCATCTTCTTGTTTTCTTTTGCAATTTTGTAATCCAACATATTGGGTTATGATCTGCACAAACCTTTGGTAGAATCTCCACTTTTCTAGTTATGAGGCCCAAGCTTTTAGAGCCCCATAACATATCTATTCTGGAAAAAAGAATTATGTCTTGCTGAAAAGAAAGTGTAGTCTCTTACTTCAGAATTAAATTTTCTCCAAATATCTTCCAAGCTTTCTTGTTTAACCAACTCAAAAAATGATTTTGGCAGTCTTCCTTCTTTATCATTCCTCTTTTGGCCCGATCTATCTATATTATTTTGTATTGTTCCATTAAAATCACCCATCATCAGAATCTGGTCATATGACAATTCATCCAACTGTCGATTAATGTCTTTAAAAAAATATCTTTCGCTCCATTGGGCGCATATAATCCTAATAACAATGTTTTCTTTGCATCCATCACCACTTCCACTGCTATATATCTTCCATCTTTATCTTTAAATATCAATTTTGGTTCTAATTGTTCTTTAATATAAAAGACCACACCCCTTTTCTTTTGATCCGCCAATGAGAAAAATTCCAATCCCAATTGTTTATTCCACAAAAATTTGTAATCCTTTTGTTGTATATGAACTTCCTGTAAACAAATTATATTACATTTTTGCTTTTTAAGCCAATGAAATGTTGCTTTTCGTTTTTGTGGTGAATTTAGTCCATTTATATTCCAAGATAGTAACTTGTACTCCATTATGATGCAGAGTCTTTATTCTCTTCAAAAAAACTGTACATCTCTTGCTCATTCCTTATTGTAACCCTTCTTCCACGTTGTTCAAAGCCCAAACCCTCGGGTAGTATCCATCTGTATCTCGTGCCCTCTGCACGCAGCTTCTCTGTTAGTCTCTTGTATTTCTTCCTGTCATTTATCACTTGTCTTGGCAGCTCTTTCATTATTTTGACTCTACTCCCTTCTACTGTCAGGGCTTTTTGAAAACTTTTATTTAGAATTTTCCCTGCCATATCCTTGGACCTTAGTCTTATAACTATATCTCTTGGTAGGCCTTTATCGTTTGCATATGATGAATTAACTCTATAGACACTGTCCAGCATGTTTCTAAATTTTTCAGGATCTTCCTCTAAATAGTCAGCAATTGTTTTCACCATATAATCCAATAAATCAATTCCCTCCCCTTCAGGTATTCCTCTCAGACGTACTTGAGTTTCCATTAATCTGCAGTCATGAATTGTTACCTTCTCTTGAAGTTTTAATAAGGTGGAAGCATGTATATCAACTTTCTCTTCAACCTCCTTGACCCTGTTTTTGACCATACCCAGTTCATCTTTAAAATCTTCAACTTCTTTTTTAAGATCTCCAATATCCTTCTTAAGCTCTTTTTTGCTAGCTGTTATCATCTTCTCCACGCCCTTCATAATCCTGGCTTCCATGATATCAAACTGGCTTTGCATTTTGTCCAAAGAATGAGATCTTGCACGAGTTAATCTTCCTTCTGACATAAAAAAGCCCCCCAAAAACTCAGAGGGCTCCAATTCTCAATTCAGCACCAAGTCCAGTAGCTTAGAACTTGCTGTTTAAAATTAGACTAATTTCGTCTTTCTCCTACCTTCCTGGGCTGAGATACTGATTTTTAACAGTTTTTGGCAATTTTCCTTCTTTCAAAATGGCGATTGTACTTTCTCTATGGTTAAAAATCCCTAGCAAAGACCTTCTTCTTGCTCTTCTCTCCTTCAACTTTTACTTCCTGGTTCATGTTCTCCAACTATCGCAGTCTTTGGAATCCTTCTTATGTTGTTATGCTGACTGCCAGTGCACCTTCAGCTTTTACTTTCTGGATCACTGAGCTCAGCTCTCGTTCCCCAAATATCGCAGTCTTTGAATACTTGTTATGTTGATTGCAAGTACAGAGCCATAACACAGAAGCCTTTGTCACTGACCACAGGTATTCAAAACAATTTTCTTCTTTCCCAAATCCTAGCAATGCCTTTAATTTAACAAAGTCCAAATTTCAAAGTTTCTCCTCTTCCCCTCACTTTCGTTCTTGTTCAAGTTTTCCCACCTTCTACTGTTATTTAGATTAGCTTCGAAATGTCCTGGAGTGAGAGATAATGATCAAAGTACCTTAGCGGCTATGTTTTTTAAACTTCGGTCTTCCTGGTCTTTCAGATGCTTATCAGTCCCAAAAAAGAGTGAGATCCAAACATGCTTAAGCCAATTGAATGGCTCTTAATCCTTTGTAGATGCTGGACGACGCTTCTTTTCCTTGCCGGATCATCAAAGCCTCAGAAACATCCCCTCCGGAATAAATCATAAACTGAGATCAACGGCTCAAATGTTTTTGATGTCATCCTGGGCAATTCTCTAACTGAGAAATGCAGGCAGAGAACCCGATAAGGCTCTTTACTACCCTGAACAAAGGATTAAGTTTTCCCCTTATTCAGGAGACAACAGCTCTGTTGGAAACTCACACCGGAAGCCTTCTATACTCCTCCTTTCTTTTTGATGGGAACCCAAGGAGTCTGACATTATTCTCCTCCATTTCCCCCTCATAACAGCGCTGAGGGGGTAGGTTAGAACCCGTGACTGGCCCAAGGTCACTGGATTCCATGGCCAAGATTTTTAGACTTGGAGTCTCCAAGTTTCTAGTCCAACATTTTAACCACTATCTCATGCTGCTTCTCCCAGCATGTTCCTGTCATGAAAAACAGGTTCTGGAGCTGAACTTCTGCCTTAACGAACCCAGGACTCAAGTTCGGTCCTGTTTACAATCTTCTCCTTGCCTCATTCCTGCTGAGGATTTCCTGGACCAGCTTCATACACATAATCTGGGCATCATCTGCAAAAATAAAAGAAAGAAAGGGCCAGTTCATACATGCAAGCACATTGTTTCATTGCTCCTAGAGCATGAGTATTGTATACTGGTTCACACTTGCACAGTCATCCTTTGACAATCATAGAATCATAGAGTTGGAAGGGGCCTCCGGGGTCATCTAGTCCAACCCCCTGCACAATGCAGGAAACTCACAAACACCTCTCCCTAAATTCACAGGATCTTCATTGCTGTCAGATGGCCATCTAGCTTCTGTTTAAGAACCTCCAAGGAAGGAGAGCCCACCACCTCCTGAGGAAGCCTGTTCCACGGAGGAACCGCTGTAACGGTCAGGAAGTTCTTCCTAATGTTGAGCAGAAACTCTTCTGATTTAATTTCAACCCATTGGTTCTGGTCCTACCTTCCAGGCCGCAGAAAACAATTCCACACCCTCCTCTATATGACAGCCCTTCAAGTACTCGAAGATGGTGATCCTATCCCCTCTCAGCCGCCTTATCTCTTATGTTCGTAGCCTCCAAGCTAGCCTTTGATGCCGTGCAACTGAATGGGTGACAGAGGGGCAGCATGTGTCTTTGCCTTGTTCGGATGTTGCAACCTCCTTGAGCGCGCTGACTCATGCCTTCCTTCCCACACTTGGCGAAAAGAAATAAAAAAAATTCCATTCCCATATTTACCAAGCAGACACACCTGATTGTTCTTCTAAAATACACATTAAAAATGCATTGCGGCCAGGAACAGCGAGTGACAGGTTGAGAACATGAGAAGCCGGCAGGCAGGCGGTTGGTTTCGCATGTATTCACAATGCTTTGGTCTGAACTGAGTGGAACTGAGGCTCAGCCCCACATGCCAATAATCAGAGCATCTTGTGGCACCTCAAAGACAAAGGCATTTAGAGTGCTGTATCGTTTGGGGAACCTGGTTCGTCAGACGCATGCTGGTGCATTCAGTTGTGCATTCCACAGTCTTTCATAGAATCATAGAGTCGGAAAGGACCCCCAGGGACATGTAGTCCAACCCCCTGCACAAGGCAGGAACTTCACAAATACAAAGCCCAGGGCTTTTCGTGTAGAAAAAGCCCATCAGGAACTAATTTGCCCATTAGGCCACACCCCCTGACATCACCATAGCTTCACACAGAGCGTTTTTGTGGGGGAAAGCCCAGCAGGAATTCATTTGCATATTAAGCCACACCCCTAGATGCCAAGCCAGCCGGAACTCTGCTCCTGCGCGTTCTTGCTAAACAAACAAACTGCCTCCCCCCCTAAGTTCACAGGATCAGCATTGCCGTCAGGTGGCCATCTAGCCCAGGGGTGTCGAATTCATTTGTTATGAGGGACCAATCTGACAAAAATGAGACCTTGCTGGGCCGGGCCAGTTGAAACTCTGTCCACTTAATCAGGTGGACTCATATCTGGGAGAACCGGGCTTGATTCCCCACTCCTCCACTTGCAGCTGCTGGGATGGCCTGGGGTCAGCCATAGCTCTCGCAGGAGTTGTCCTTGAAAGGGTAGCTTCTGTTAGAGCTCTCTCAGCCCCATCCACCTCACAGGGTGTCTGTTGTGGGGGAGGTTCCCTTTCAAGGACATAAGAACATAAGAGAAGCCATGTTGGATCAGGCCAATGGCCCATCCAGTCCAACACTCTGTGTCACACAGTGACCAAAAAAATTATACATACATACATACATACATACTTATATATATATACACACACACACATACACACACACACACAAACACACACACACACATTGTGGTTAATAGCCACAGATGGACCTCTACTCCATATTTTTATCTAACCCCCTCTTGAAGCTGGCTATGCTTGTAGCCAGCTTGTAGAACAACTCCTACCAGAGCTGTGGCTGACCCAAGGCCATTCCAGCAGCTGCAAGCGGAGGAGTGGGGAATCAAACCCGGTTCTCCCAGATAAGAGTCTGTGCAATTAACCACTACACCAAACTGCCTCTCTGAAACCCTGTCACACTCCACCTGTCTCTGAGTCCTCTCAAACATACAGGTACTTTCCCAGGCTCACAGCATCCTTTTCTTTGAGGTGGGGCGATGGGTTGCGCTGTGTGTATTTTCCCTGTTCCCAGACCAGACCAGAGAAATACATTCTGATCTACCATCCTAAATGACATTACATCCAGCTATTAATCGCATCACGTTACAATTGCTCTTCCAATGATTAATAATTACTGGCAGCTCAGAGGATCCTTTCACTTAATGTGCCAATAAAGCTTCAGAGCACAGGTCACAAGGAGAGTGTGATGAAGCATGTGCCGATTATGGTTGAACCACTAGTATCTCAATGTCTGTAAGGTAAAGGATCTGGGAGCTCAAAATACCGCCTGCCTGGCTGCTGTTATCACAGCTCTTCAAATGACCTCCAGGCCATTCCCTTAACACAGGGGTGTCAAACCCCGGAGGGCTCCTATCAGCCCCCTCCCCCCGCAACTGGCTGTCATCTGCTTCCTTCTCCTTTCCTCTTGCTGCCTTCTGCATCACAGCTTGCTTTGCCAGGCTTGCTCAACTGCATAGGAGCTACAGAGCAAAGCCTCTAATTTCTCCGTTGGCTGAGGCTCCTCGGGAAATAAGAGGGGGAGGCCCTTCCATTTTTTGAGTGTAGTGCCTGATCAAAATCCAGTTGGAGATTTATCGGTCCCGTTGAGATTGGTTAAATACTTTCCTGCAGTTCTCGGGAACGCAAGTAATGGTTATATGTAATTAACACTGAACGACTACGTCTTCATCAACAGTGTATTATGGAGCACCCCATGCCAGAAGAATAATTGAAGCAGGATTGGTCAAGTAGACTTCCTGTACATCGGGACTCCTTCTTTCAATACTTTGTATATGTGCTGTCAATGCTTTTCTCTGTGTTTGTGTTACTATTACATCGTTAATTTGGTCACTATAACCTTTTGGTTGTGTTTTTCAATATTGTCCTGAGGTGACCTCTCTCCAGTTCATTCCTATCTCTCAATTGCATAGCAGAGCTACTGAGCCCAGCCTCACTTCCTTCTGTTGGCTGAGGCTCCTCCCCCTTCTGGTCCCCTGAGGAAGGAAGGAAAGAAAGAACCAGAGCTTCCTTTGCTCAGTTCCCTGGATCCCATGGGAGAAATACAAAGAAAGCACCTTTAAGACGAACAAGAGCTAATGTTGTAAGCATGTTATAAGTTTTTTTTTTTTTAATCTTTACTTTTGTATGTCTGTGTCCTTTATAAACTTTATATCCCTGCTATCTAATCTTAAATAAATACACACATGGCCTGGCCCAACAAGGTCTCATTTATGTCAGATTTGGCCCTCATAACAAAATTAGTTTGACACCCCTGCCTTCTGTGCATTCAGTATACACCTCCCAGGCTTCATTTGGGGCATGAGTCCGCAGGAGTGGAGCTCCAGAACCTCTACATTGTACTGTTCTCTCTTTCTTTCTTAAAAACCGCTCCCACCCTCCCTCCAATACTTGCTGCTGGGCTCCATTGTTCAAACATAAGAACATAAGAGAAGCCATGTTGGATCAGGCCAACGGCCCATCAAGTCCAACACTCTGTGTCACACAGTGGCAAAAAATGTTATATACACACATACACTGTGGCTAATAGCCACTGATGGACCTGTGCTCCATACACTGTGGCTAATAGCCACTGATGGACCTGTGCTCCATATTTTTATCTAAACCCCTCTTGAAGGTGGCTATACTTGTGGCCGCCACCACCTCCTGTGGCAGTGAATTCCACATGTTAATCACCCTTTGGGTGAAGACGTACTTCCTTTTATCCGTCTTAACCTGTCTGCTCAGCAATTTCATCGAATGCCCACGAGTTCTTGTATTGTGAGAAAGGGAGAAAAGTACTTCTTTCTCTACTTTCTCCATTCCATGCATTATCTTGTAAACCTCTATCATGTCACCCCGCAGTCGACGTTTCTCCAAGCTAAAGAGTCCCAAGCGTTTCAACCTTTCTTCATAGGGAAAGTGCTCCAGCCCTTTAATCATTCTAGTTGCCCTTCTCTGCACCTTCTCTAAAGCTATAATATCCTTTTTGAGGTGCGGAGACCAGAACTGCACACAGTACTCCAAATGAGACCGCACCATCGATTTATACAGGGGCATTATGATACTGGCTGATTTGTTTTCAGTTCCCTTCCTAATAATTCCCAGCATGGCATTGGCCTTTTTTATTGCAAACGCACACTGTCTTGACACTTTCAGTGAGTTATCTATCATGACCCCAAGATCTCTCTCTTGATCAGTCTCTGCCAGTTCACACCCCATCAACTTGTATTTGTAGCTGGGATTCTTAGCCCCAATGTGCATTACTTTGCACTTGGCCACATTGAACCGCATCTGCCACGTTGACGCCCACTCACCCAGCCTCAACAGATCCCTTTGGAGTTCCTCACAATCCTCTCTGGTTCTCACCACCCTGAACAATTTAGTGTCATCCGCAAACTTGGCCACTTCACTGCTCACTCCGAACTCTAAATCATTTATGAACAAGTTAAAAAGCATGGGACCCAGTACCGAGCCCTGCGGCACCCCACTGCTTACCGTCCTCCACTGCCCATTTATACTCACTCTCTGCTTCCTATTACTCAGCCAGTTTTTGATCCACAAGAGGACCTGTCCTTTTACTCCATGATTCTCAAGCTTTCTAAGGAGCCTTTGATGAGGAACTTTATCAAAAGCTTTCTGGAAGTCAAGGTAAACAACATCTATCGGGTCTCCTTTGTCCACATGTTTGTTCACCCCCTCAAAGAAATGCAACAGGTTAGTGAGGCAAGATCTTCCCTTGCAGAACCCATGCTGAGTCTTCCTCAATAACCCGTGTTCATCAATGTGCCTACTCATTCTGTCCTTGATAATGGTTTCTACCAACTTTCCCGGTATTGAAGTCAGACTGACTGGCCTGTAGTTTCCCGGATCTCCTCTGGAACCTTTTTTAAAGATGGGGGTGACATTTGCTACCTTCCAGTCCTCAGGAATGGAGGCAGATTTCAATGAAAGATTACAGATTTTTGTTAGAAGATCCACAAGTTCAACTTTGAGTTCCTTCAGAACTCTCGGATGTATGCCATCCGGACCCGGTGACTTATTAGTTTTTAATTTGTCTATCAGTTGTAGGACCTCCTCATTTGTCACCTCAATCTGACTCAGGTCTTTCAACACCCCTTCCAAAATTAGTGGTTCTGGGGCGGGCAAAAAGTTCTCGTCTTCTACAGTGAAGACGGAGGCAAAAAATTCATTTAGCTTTTCAGCCATTTCCCTATCCTCCTTCAGTAATCCTTTTACCCCATGGTCATCCAAGGGCCCCACTGCCTCCCTGGCTGGTTTCCTACTTCTAATATATTTGAAGAAAGTTTTATTGTTGGTCTTTATGTTTTTTGCAATATGCTCCTCATAGTCCCTTTTTGCCTGCCTGATCACAGTCTTGCATTTGATTTGCCACAGCCTGTGTTCCCTTTTACTAATCTCACTTGGACTGGTTTTCCACCGCTTAAAGGAGTCCTTCTTACCTTTTACAGCTTCCATTACTTTGTTTGTTAACCACGCAGGCCTTTTCTTATGCCTGTTTGTGCCTTTCCTAACTTGTGGTATGTATTTTATCTGAGCTTCTAGGATTATAGTTTTAAATAGCGTCCAAGCTTTCTCAAGGGTTTTGACCGTATGTACCTTTCCTTTCAGTTTCTTCCTCACATGCCTCCTCATCTCAGTGTATTTACCCCTTTTAAAGTTAAACGTGGTTGTGGTGGTCTTTTTGGACAACTCCCTATTTATACAAACCCCGCCCCCCCCCGCCCCAGTGAGAATTTTGCTGAACTCGAAGATCTGACAAACTTTCTAATATGTCCCCTCACAAAATTGGGAAAATAACCAAAAGATCTAAAAGAGACAGATGAAAATCTTCCTCATGCCACGGTGGCCACATAGGAGAGAGTAATTTAAAAAGTGTGACGGGAGTAAATTTGATGATTACCACAAGTATAATTCAAGAAGCATTTGAAGGTAGATGCTGAGCTGATATAATTTAGCACAACTTCCGGTGATGTCAGGGGTGTGCGGCATATACAAATGCGTTGTGCCAATGAGCTAGGGTTGCCAATCCCCAGGTGGGGGCAGGGGATCCCCTGGTTTTTAGGCCCTCCCTCCGCTTCAGGGTCATCAGAAAGCAGGGTAGGGGAGGGAAATGTCTGCTGGGTGCTCCATTATTCTCTATGGAGAATTATTCCCATAGGAAATAATGGAGAATTGATCCACAGGTATCTGGGGGGACTGTTTTTTGAGGCAGAGGCACCAAATTTTCAGCATAGCATTCAGTGCCTCTCCCCAAAATACCCCCAAAGTTTCAAAAAGATTGGACCAGGGGGTCCAATTCTATGAGCCCCAAAAGAAGGTGCCCCTATCCTTCATAATTTCCTACGGAAGGAATGCATTTAAAAAGGTGTGTGGTCCCTTTAAATGTGATGGCCAGAACTCCCTTTGGAGTTCAATTATGCTTGTCACACCTTTGCCCCTAGGAGAGCCAGTTTGGTGTAGTGGTGAAGTGTGCCACTACTCTCTTATCTGGGAGAACCGGGTTTGATTCCCCACTCCTCCACTTGCACCTGCTGGAATGGCCTTGGGTCAGCCATAGCCCTGGCAGAGGTTGTCCTTGAAAGGGCAGCTGCTGTGAGAGCCCTCTCAGCCCCACCCACCTCAAAGGGTGTCTGTTGTGGGGGAGGAAGCTAAAGGAGATTGTGAGCCGCTCTGAGACTCTTTGGAGTGGAGGGCAGGATATCAATCCAGTATCTTCATCTACCTCACAGGGTGTCTGTTGTGGGGGAGGAAGGGAAAGGAGATTGTGAGCCGCTCTGAGACTCTTTGGAGTGGAGGGTGGGATATAAATCCAATATCTTCTTCTTCTCCTCCTGGTTCCACCCCAATGTCTCCTGTCTCCATCCCCAAAGTCCCAAGATATTTCTTGAATTGGACTTGGCAACCCTACAGTGAGCTCTGGCACCTGCCAACTACTGCTGGAGACAGAATACTGGGCTACGTTATTTATTTATTTGTTACCTCAGTCTTATATCCCGCCCTCTCCGCAAGCGGACTCAGGGCAGCTGACAGTTAATTCAAAAAAACAGTTACAACTGTAATTTAAAAACGATAAAGTAAAAATTTAAAATACATTTTAAGGTGCTGTTCAACTTCAGTCTAGGCGGGATCGTCTCTCTTCTGGCAGTGGTCCTATAATGATTGTAGTTCCTCAGCAGTGTAGGGTGGCAGTCCTCATCCGGTTTGGTGTTAAAGGCCTGTCAAAATAATTCAGTTTTGCAGGCCCTGCAAAATTGAGAAAGATCCCGCAGAGCCCTTATGGCCTCCAGAAGGGCATTCCACATTTCTGGTGCTGCCACTGAGAAGGCCCTAGCCTGTGTGGAACACAGTCTGGCCTCCCTTGGTCTGGGGATAGATAGTAAGTTTTGCGTAGCCTTAAGGTGCAACCTGCAGTTCTCCCAGCATTACAACCAGGGCTTTTTTTGCAGGGAAAAACCCAGCAGGAACTAATTTGCATATTAAGCCACACCCTCTGCTGTCACCATTGTTTCACACCGGAGGTTTTTTCCGTAGACAGAACCCAGCAGGGGGTCATTTACATATCAGGGGATGGTGATGTCACACGGTGTGGCCTAATATGCAAATGAGTTCCTGCTGGGATTTGCCTTACAAAAAAGCCCCATGTGAAACAATGGTGATGTCATGGGGTGTGGCCTAATATGCAAATGAGTCCCTGCTGGGCTTTTTCTACAAAAAAAAGGCCTGGCAGAAAGTATAGATAGATCATGAATTAAAAGAACGAAGGATTAATAAATAGAAAGGATAGATAGATAGGGTTTGTAGAATCTTTCGGGATCAAGTGCCGTGTTCTACTGGAGAAAGTTTTCCTTCCAGACGATTAATCTCCTCCAAGCTCTCCTCCTCCCATCTCTAGAGTTTGAAGCAGGCTCCGGAAAGAACTTTCAGAGTGAAGACATGAGGCACGCCGAGGCTTCAGATCTTTCAGCCCTAAGTTCTAGCAGAGTCACTGCCACCTAGGGAGCAGACTGATTGGGACTCCCATATAGCTCCCGCCCAGGATCTGGTAACCTTGTGGAAGCAACAAGTCTGTTCTCTGGCTTGCATCCACGCTCGTTCCTGATTCCTGATCCTGACCTGCTTGATTTCTGTTGAGTATCGGACTCTGCACCCGCGCCACGCAAGCCGGGACGTCCTCGGGTTACCTGGCGCAGCGCGGGAAAAGTCACCGCCAATCAAGACCAAGCGCGGGAAGTTTAACTGGCCAGGATTGGGCTGGCCAGCAGGGGGGTTGATCCGGGGTGCATGTATATATTAGCGGACCCGGCCGCGTGTTTCCCAGTTCTGTAATGTATCAGCGATTAAAGACCAATGCCTTTACCACGTCTCGTCTCCCAGTACATTACACTGGCGACGAGGATGGGATCTAGATAGGTCCGGCCGGAGACGAGGAAGGCGAGAGACCGCAGGATCGGGCAGCCCGCCGCCACCATGGCGAACTCGAGCGTAACGACGGGCCATCTCGCGGAATTCAACCCGGAGCACCCCGAGAGATGGGAGACCTACACCGAAAGGGTCGAGTGCTACCTGCGGGCGAACCTGATCGACGATGACGAGAGAAAGAGAGACGTCCTGCTGAGCGTCTGTGGCGAAGAGACCTTCGAGATCGCACGAGGTCTCTCCGCTCCAGCTAAGCTGACGGAGAGGACCTACCGGGAAGTCGTGAGGCTCCTCACGGGCCACTTTTCACCCCAACCGTCCATCGTCGCCCGCCGATTCCTCTTCCACAAGAGGGACCAAAAGTCGGGGGAGACAGCGGCGGTCTACCTGGCGGCCCTTCGGCAGATCGCCGGAAATTGCAACTTTGACAAAAGGGACGAAGCCCTGCGGGACCGTTTCGTCTGGGGCCTCCGCGACGAGCGATTGCAGCAGAAGCTCTTCGCGAAGGAGGAGCTAACGCTACAACAAGCCTTCAACGAGGCAACGGCCTTCGAGAGGGCCACCAAGGCGTTCGGCCAGCCACGAGGTGAAGCAGTCCACCAAGGGGAAACGGAGCCAGAAGACCGAACAGAGGAAGAAGCGTTTCAACTCCGGCGGCCCCAAAGAACGGACACAAGGGCCCCCACTAGACAGCGAGCGACGGAGAGGGCCACCGCCACCACCGGTCCCAGATGCGCCAGCTGCGGCGACCCCCACGAGCGCCGGGACTGCCCGTACCGCAACCTGGACTGCCGCAGCTGCGGAAAGACGGGCCACATCGCTCGGGCTTGCCGGGCCAAGAACAGCCGCCGACAACCATCAGCGCATCACGACTCCCTGGACACCCACACGACGGCATCCACCACTCTGCAGGTATTGAACTTGCCCCTATCGGCCCCAGACAAGGTCAAAATGTCGGTCCTAATCGAGGGCGCCCCCTGCACCATGGAAGTGGACTCGGGTTCCTCCATCTCCATCATTTCGGAGGAAACCCTCAAGAAACTATGCCCCCACCGCCGCCTTCAAACGAGGCCAGCGGACTTCGTACTGAGGGACTTTCAGAAGAACCCAGTACACATCGTGGGGTGGGCCCGGGTGCATGTGGAAAGAAGGGGTTTCAGAGGGCCCCTGGACATCCTAGTGGTCAAGCGCCAACTGACCACACTTCTAGGGTTGGCTTGGTTCAATCCCCTGGGGATCCAGCTGGTGGGGGTGGACCACTTGCAGGCAAGCAATTTCGACGGGGTCTGCCGTGAGTTCCCCGAGGTCTTTGATGGGTCTTTGGGGAGCTATAAGGGTCCGCCCATCACCCTACCGATTGACCCAATGGTCAGGCCCATAAGGCTTAAAGCGAGGCGCGTCCCGTTCGCCCTTAAGCCTAAAATAGAGGCAGAACTGGACCGCCTAACGGCCCAGGGCGTCCTAGAACCGGTGACATACGCGGAATGGGAAACCCCCATAGTAACGCCCGTCAAACCCAATGGGGAGGTGAGGATCTGCGCTGACTACAAGTGCACGATCAATAAGGCGCTACAAGACAACCCCTACCCAGTCCCGGTGGTCAGCCACGTCCTAGCAGCGCTAGCCGGGGCGAAGGTTTTTGGGAAGCTGGACTTAGCACAAGCATACCAGCAACTGCCGGTCGACGCTAAGACAGCGGAGGCGCAGACGATCGTGACCCACAGGGGCGCGTTCAGGGTTAAACGGCTGCAGTTCGGGGTCAGTGTGGCTCCGGGGATATTCCAGAGCATAATGGACTCTCTCCTTAAAGGGATCCCCGGAGTTCAACCCTTCTTTGACGACGTTTTAATCGCCGCCCCCAATGAAGGAGAGTTCTGCTGCCGCCTGCGCGAGGTCCTCAGGCGGTTCCAAGCGGCGGGGCTGAGAGTCAAAAAGGAGAAATGTTTGTTAGGGGTCCCGCGAGTGGAGTTCCTGGGGTTCGCCGTGGACGCGGCGGGGATACACCCGACGGCGGACAAGACCAGGGCCATAGTCCAGGCTCCGGCGCCCAAATGCAAGGCAGAACTACAGAGTTTTTTAGGATTGTTGAACTTTTATCACACGTTCCTACCGCACAAAGCCGCCGTAGCGGAACCGTTGCACCGTTTGCTGGATAAACAGGCCCCGTGGGTCTGGGGCCAACGCCAAGCCGCGGCGTTCCAAGCGGTGAAGGACCTCTTGGTCTCTAACGCGGTACTTCACCACTACGACGAAAACCTACCCCTGATCCTAGCTTGCGACGCCTCCCCCTACGGAGTAGGAGCGGTTTTGGGGCACCAACTCCCGGACGGGAGGGAAGTGCCAGTCGCGTACTATTCACGGACTCTATCTCCAGCGGAGCGGAACTACGCTCAAATTGACAAGGAGGCCTTGGCGATCGTGGCGGGGGTGCACAAGTTCAACGACTACCTCTACGGTAGGCGTTTCACCATCGCCACGGACCACAAGCCGCTCCTGGGCCTCCTAGCTCCAGACCGTCAGACCCCCCAAATCCTATCCCAGAGGGTCCTGAGGTGGAACCAGTTCCTGAACTCCTACACGTATGAACTGATCCACCGCCCGGGTAAAGCCATGGGACACGCCGATGCCCTCAGCCGCCTGCCGCTCCCCATGACAGAACCGGATCCCGCCCCGGCACATGGGGTAATGCTCATTGAATCGCTCCCCGAGCGCCCCCTGCACGCGGCGGAGGTGGCTCGGGCAACAGGGAGGGACCGCATCCTGGCACGGGTCAGGGACTGGGTGGGGAGGGGGTGGCCATCAGGCAAAGTCGAAGACGCGTTCAGGCCATTCGCGTCCAGGAAGGACGAGCTATCAACCCACAAGGGGTGTGTGCTTTGGGGCAGTCGGGTGGTGGTTCCCCCCCCCTTGCGCAAGCAGGTGCTGGAAGACCTCCACGAGACCCACCCGGGCATCGTGAGGATGAAAGCCCTGGCCCGTAGTTATGTGTGGTGGCCGGGCATGGATGAGGAGATAGAGGGGTGGGTGAGGAGGTGCCAACCCTGCCAAGAATCCCGGCCCGATCCCCCATCAGCCCCGGTCCACAGATGGGAGTCTAACAGGCGACCATGGTCCCGCCTCCACTTAGATTTTGCAGGCCCGTATCAGGGCCAAATCTTTTTTATACTTGTGGATGCCTACACAAAATGGCTGGAGGTGATTCCAGTAGCCTCAACCTCCACAGCAGCAGCCGTCCGGGCACTCAGGAGGGTCCTATGCACGCACGGGATCCCAGACACCCTGGTGACGGATAACGGTACTGCATTCACCTCCCGGGAATTCCGGGAGTTCACGGAGAGGTACCTCATACGACACATAAGATCCGCACCCTTCCATCCGGCCACCAACGGCCAGGCAGAGCGGATGGTGCGGACCACCAAGGAAGCACTGGGGAGAATAGTACAAGGGGATTGGGACCACCGCCTCTCAGCCTTCCTGTTCCACAACAGGATCACCCCAAACCCTATAACGGGATCCAGCCCCGCAGAACTGCTTATGGGGAGGAAACTGACAACACGCCTAGACAGGCTGCACCCCGACCGGGCCCCCGAGGTCCGCGGGTCCCCAGAGGTCCGGGAGGCGGTGCGGGGGTTCTTTCCGGGTGACCCGGTATACGCGAAGAACTTCGCAAGCGGTCCCGAGTGGGTCGCGGGGAGAGTCCTTAGGGTGACAGGTTCCAGGTCATACGAGGTGACCACCGAGGGGGGCCAGGTACTAAGGCGGCACATAGATCAGCTGCGCCGCCGCACCCTACCCGAAGAAACAGAGGAGGTAGGGAATAGGGATCCGCGGGCAACCGAAGGTCCGGAAGGGCGCTCGCCAATACAGGAACTACCCACTTATGACGCCCCCAGAGACACCGAACCAGAGCCGGAGCCTGAAACAGACCCCAACATCCCGCAGCCAGAAGCAGCATCGCCCACAACGGAACCAGCCTCCGCACCAAGAGCGACCCCGAGGAGATCGACACGGGAACGGAGAGCACCGGCGTACCTCCGGGACTATGTGGTTTAAACTAAGGGGGGAGGAGTGTTGAGTATCGGACTCTGCACCCGCGCCACGCAAGCCGGGACGTCCTCAGGTTACCTGGCGCAGCGCGGGAAAAGTCACCGCCAATCAAGACCAAGCGCGGGAAGTTTAACTGGCCAGGATTGGGCTGGCCAGCAGGGGGGTTGATCCGGGGTGCATGTATATATTAGCGGACCCGGCCGCGTGTTTCCCAGTTCTGTAATGTATCAGCGATTAAAGACCAATGCCTTTACCACGTCTCGTCTCCCAGTACATTACAATTTCCTTGGCAACCTGACCTTTTGGCTTTTGGACATGGACTTCTGATTCCAGTTTGTGATTCTGCATTGGCGACTTGGCTCCTGCTTTGACCTTGGACTGCCTTTGGACTCCTGCCTGCCTGCCTGCACCCGGAGAACGTGACATGTGGCTCCCGAGTCACAGTTTGGTCACCCCTGTTATATAGAAACTTTCAGGCCCCAGATCTTAGGAAATGTACATGCAAAATGCCTTTCCTTCCTTCCTGAATACTAGCAATCAACACCTCTGCTTCTGGAGAAAGTGTGGGGTGCTGTTTGATCACACCCCAGCTGTGAGTGTTGAGCTGACATAACCCAAGGCTCCTCTTATTTTAGAAATGGAAGCCAAGACTGCCAGGCGAAAAAAGGGAAGTGCTCTGGTGTGTGTTTGCCCTTTTAAAGCAAATTCTTTGGGCCTGGAGGCCAGCTTCTCTAGCAAAAAAACAACAATCCTTTATTATAGTGCAAAATTGTAGTTCAGAATTCATTTCTGAATGAGAGCCAGTTTGGTGTAGTGGTTAAGTGTGCGGACTCTTATCTGGGAGAACCAGGTTTGATTTCCCCACTCCTCCACTTGCAACTGCTGAGATGTCCTTGGGTTAGCCATAGTTCTGGCAGAGGTTGTCCTTGATAGGGCAGCTGCTGTGAGAGCCCTCTCAGCCTCACCCACCTCACAGGGTGTCTGTTGTGGGGGAGGAAGGGAAAGGAGATTGTGAGCCGCTCTGAGACTCTTCGGAGTGGAGGGCGGGATATAAATCCAATATCTTCTTCTTTTTCCTATCCAGATTTTGGCAGGAAGCCTTGGTCGAAACAAAACAAACGTGAATGGATGGAGAAACAGGAGTCGTTTCCCTATTGGGCTAATACACTAACTGGCATCGGCTTGTTAAGTGCCGTCAAGTGGCTTATTATGAATGAAATACTTTCCAAATGTCTTGTCTTACAATGAGATTCAGGTGGGAGACTAGGGCTGCCAAGTCCAATTCAAGAAATATCTGGGGACTTTGGGGGTGGAGCCAGGAAACATAGGGGTGGAGCCAGAATGCAGAATCCTGGGGTTATGACAAGCATAATTGGGAGTTCTGGTCATCACTTTTAAAGGGACCACACAACTTTTAAATGCTTTCCCTCCACTGGAAATAATGAAGGATAGGGGCACCTTCTTTGGGGGCTCATAGAATTGGACCCCCTGGTCCAATCTTTTTGAAATCTGGAGGGTGTTTGGAGGAGAGACACCAGTTGCTATGGTGTCTCTACCTCAAAAAACAGACCCCACCCCAGATACCTGCAAAACGATTCTCCATTATACCCTATGGGGATCGGTCTTCATAGGGAATAACGAAGTGCCCAGCAGATATTTCCTTCTTACCGCTGCCCCTCCCCACCTTTCTGATGACCCGAAGTGGGGGGAGGGCCTCCAAACCGGGGAATCCCCTGCCCCCACGTGGGGATTGATAAGTAAAGGAAGAACACTGTGAAATTAACAAGCTTTGAAGAAATGCAACAGTCCTTTGAAATGCTCAATTCATTGGAACTTTCCAAACTCTTAAACAAAATCCAGTGACTTAAGCGAGCTCAATATATAGAAAATATCTCAATAGTTCCAAAAAAGTCCACATTCAGTGCTGTAATAAGTTGGTAACATATCCTGTGATCCTGCTAAAAAAAAAAAGTCCTGAGGGGGGGCTAAAAACACCCAAATCAATTAGCATTTCCGCAGACAGAAAGGGTGTTTCAACAACCCCACTGCCCACGCCCTCTCCCAGAGCCATGAGCATCTCTCTGTTGAGGTATGGAAGGCAGATGGCTTTGCTAACTCAGCAGCGGCACCTACTGGTAGGAACAGAAAATGGTAGCCCCACCAAAAGAAAGATCTCAGTCCGGGCAGGGCCCAATTTCAGAGGTTTTAAAAGGGGTTGCCAGCATCCAGGTGGGGCCTGGAGATCTCCTGGAATTATAACTGATCTCCAGGCGACAGCTATCAGTTCCCCTGGGGGATCTGTGTGCCTTGAAGGGAAGGGGGAGGGCATTATACCCCACTGGCGTTCCTCCCTTCCCCAAATTTCACCCTCCCCACCCCAAACCTCCAGGAATTTCCCAACCCAGAGGTGGCGACCTTAGTAATTGATTCTTCTCAGTATGAATGAATGAATAAGTTTAATACGGTCAGAGACCAATCAATTAAATACAGACAACTTAATAAAGTACAATGAGATAAAACTGTAATCAGAATAAAGCATACACAGTATGAAATATAATTTCCACCCCCCCCCCCTCCAAGCACTAGTTAAATTCCAGAGCCGAAGCATTCAATTGGCTATTTCCCTTAGGAATTGCTTCCGGAGACTTATAGCTCGCGAGGATTCTTCTCAGTATATTGTATCATACTGCAGCCCTTTACTACTGTAAGTTAATTTGTGTTAAGCTTTACACTTGCTACTTCTTTAATCAATCCTATTTATCCCGCTGCTTCATGATTTATAAAAAAAAAAAAAAAAACATTTCCTCAGTGGAACAGGCTTCCTCGGGAGGTGGTGGGCTCTCCTTCCTTGGAGGTCTTTAAAGAGAGGCTAGATGGCCATCGGACAACAATGAAGATCCTATGAATTTAGGGGGTGGCGTTTGTGAGTTTAGAGTGGTTCCTCAGTGGAACAGGCTTCCTCAGGAGGTGGTGGGCTCTCCTTCCTTGGAGGTCTTTAAACAGAGGCTAGATGGCCATCTGACAACAATGAAGATCCTGTGAATTCAGGGGGAGGTATTTGTGAGTTTTTTTGTAAGGCATTTGTGTAAGGTATTTGTGAGGTATTTATAATGGCAGAAAGTGAGGAGGACCTAAAGAACCTCTTGTTGAGGGTGAAAGAGGAGAGCACAAAAGTAGGCTTGACACTCAACATCAACTAAGATCATGGCATCCGGCCCCATCACACCTTGGCAAATAGAAGGGGAAGACATTGAAGTAGTGACAGACTTCACATTTCTGGGAGGGACGGTGGCTCAGTGGTAGAGCATCTGCTTGGTAAGCAGAAGGTCCCAGGTTCAATCCCTGGCATCTCCCAAAAAGAGTCCAGGCAAATAGGTGTGAAAAACCTCAGCCTGAGACCCTGGAGAGCCGCTGCCAGTCTGAGTAGACAATACTGACTTTGATGGACCGAGGGTCTGATTCAGTATAAGGCAGCTTCATATGTTCATATGTTCATAAGATCACTGCACATGGTGACTGTAGCCATGAAATTAAAAGACGTTTGCTCCTTGGGAGGACAGCTATGGCGAACCTGAGCAGTATAATAAGAAGTAGAGACATCAGCCTGCCAACAAAAGTCTGTATAGTCAAAGCGATGGTATTCCCAGTAGTAATGTATGGCTGTGAGAGCTGGACCGTAAAGAAGGCCGAGCGCAGAAGAATAGATGCTTTTGAGCTGTGGTGCTGGAGAAGAATCTTGAGAGTCCCTTGGACCGCAAGAAGATCAAATCTGTCAGTCCTGAGGGAAATCAACCCTGACTGTTCCCTGGAAGGTCAGATGCTAAAGCTGAAGCTCAAATACTTTAGCCCCCAAATGAGAAGGGAGCACTCCCTGGAGAAGATCCTGATGCTGGGAAAGACAGAAGGCAAAAGAAGAAGGGGACGGCAAAAGATGAGATGGCTGGACAGCGTTACTGATGTAACTAACACAAATTTGAGCAGACTTTGGAGGATGGTGGAAGACAGGAGGACCTGGCGTGACTTGGTCCATGGGGTCGCAAAGAGTCGGACTTGACTGTGCGCTGAACAACAAATTTGTGGGTTTCCTGCATTGTGCTGGCGGTTGGACTAGATGACCCTGGAGGTCCCTTCCAACTCTATGATTCTATGATTCATTCATTTTATTTATGCACATACAGTGTTCTCGAAGAAGAAGAAGAAGAAGAAAATATTGGATTTATATCCCGCTCTCCACTCCGAAGAGTCTCAGAGCGGCTCACAATCTCCTTTCCCTTCCTCCCCCACAACAGACACCCTGTGAGGTGGGTGGGGCTGGAGAGGGCTCTCACAGCAGCTGCCCTTTCAAGGACAACCTCTGCCAGAGCTATGGCTGACCCAAGGCCATTCCAGCAGGTGCAAGTGGAGGAGTGGGGAATCAAACCCGGTTCTCCCAGATAAGAGACCGCACACTTAACCACTACACATTTTTGTGGTTCAAACATTTTTGTCTTAGCTCACGAAAAATGGCCGCAGAGCAAACTAATTTAAGCCGTAGCTCACAACTTGAATTCTAGTAGCTCACAAAGTAGAATTCCTGCTCACAGGACTCCACAGCTTAGGGGGAACATTGTGCACAAAGTGTATATACCCCGCCTTTCTGCCCTCCAGAGGGCCACCCAAGCAGCTAACATATTAAAACACACGTATAAGAAAAATAACATTTAAAATAATAAAATCCCATTTTAAAAACCATTATTTAGGGTTGCCAGCTCCTGGTCGGGGCCATCCTGGAGATTTGGGGGGGGGGGTGGACCCTGGGGAGGGCAGGGTTTGGGGACGGGAGGAACCTCAGAGGGGCAGAATGCCACAGAGTTCCCCTTCCAAAGAAGCCACTTACTCCTGTGGGATTGATCGTTGTCCTTCGGAGCCCAGTGGTAATTCCAGATCTCCAGGCCCCACCAGGAGGTTGGCAACCTTAAATATCAACCCCAATTAATTGAGCGCTTCCGGTTGTTTAACAGGTTGTCTTACACCAGGAATTAGGGTTGCCAATCCCCAGGTGGGAGCTGGAGATCCCCCGGTTTGGAGGCCCTCCCCCCCTCTTCAGGGTCATCAGAAAGTGGGGGGGGATGGGAGGGAGGAAATATCTGCTGGGCACTCCGTTATTCCCTATGGAGACCAATTCCCATAGGGTATAATAGAGAATTCATCCACAGGTATCTGGGGCTCTAGGGGGCCTGTTTTTTGAGGTAGAGGCACCAAATTTTCAGCATAGCATCTGGTGACTCTCTCAAAACACCCCACAAGTTTCAAAAAGATTGGACCAGGGGGGTCCAATTCTATGAGCCCCCCCCCTAAAAAGGTGCCCCTATTCTTCATTATTTCCTATGGAGAGAAGGCATTGAAAAGGTGTGCAGTCCCTTTAGATGTGGTGGCCAGAACTCCCTTTGGAGTTCAATTCTGCTTGTCTCCTGGCTCCACCCCCAACCTTGCTCCTGGCTCCACCCCCAAAGTTCCCAGATATTTCTTAAATTGGATTGGACAACACAACAGAAGTCCTGGGGTACTTTAAATACTAACAAAATGTAATTCCAGCGTAAACTTCCTTGATGCGAAATGCCCTGGAACGATTAAAGTGCAATCTTGTCATCCCCACAACAGCCCTGCGGGGTGGGACATAGGAACAGCAACAAATGACAAGCCCTCTGCAGCCTTCGACACTCAGGCTTTAATTAATATAATTGTGACATCACGAGGTACCAGCAACGTAGGCAACGACAGCTGAGTGGGATTGTCGCTTATTCAGCTGCAAAATTTATTCAATGAACTGAATAGAAGAAAAAACAACCGCCCAACGTGGGGCTCGAACCCACGACCCTGGGATTAAGAGTCCCATGCTCTACCGACTGAGCTAGCCGGGCACTGTTCGCAATTTAGGATAGGAACCTCCTTAACGGTCATTTCGCGCATGCGCACTCCGCCCACATGCACCGTTTCAGCAGCAGTGACTCGGCGCTCTCCTGCGGGTGCGCGCGCACCCCCCCCACCAGCAAGGCTTTTCCAATTGGCCGGCCGGTCACAGACGGCGTCCAATGGGCGCTCGCGTTGTTGGCCGGCGTCGGGGAACCGCGAGTGGGTGAGATCCTGAGGGGGAGAAAAAGAAAGACAGGCCGGCGAGGGGCGAGAGCGGTTGGTTCGGCTCGCGGCGTTTTCCTCAGCCATGAGCTCCATCGGCACCGGGGTGAGTCAGGTGGGAAGGCAAAAGAAGGGCCGCCGGAGCCCGCGGGCTGAACCGCCGCTGAGGGGAGGGAAAAGCGGGGCTCCTTCTCCCCTCTTTCTCCCCCCCGCCCATTGGCTACATACGGGTCTTTCGGCGGTGCTGAGGAGGGGGTCGCTCGCCGTCTCCTGACGTCACCCCGCGGCGCTCACGGAGGGAGACCTGGTTGGATGCTGAGTCACCCTGGAAACCGAAAGCGGAAGAAGCGGGGAGGAGGAGGGGGGGGAGGCCGCCCCGAGGATGCTCCAAGACAGGGGTAGCCGAACTTGCTTTAATGTACGAGCAAAGGAGTAGACAACTGGCAGCTTTAAAACCGACTAAGTTTTATTCAGAATGTAAGCTTTCGTATTCTCTAAGCAGGCTTCATCAGACAAAATGGGAATGGCAAGCCGTCCTTAAATAGAGAGAAAGCGGGCCGTGGGTTGGTATGTAGAGTCATGGGAATGGTTTTTAGCAGATGAAAAGAAATTGGGGTCTGTGTTTGTTAGCGTTGTTAACTGGACTGAAACAACAGTGGAGGGTGATAAAGAGCAGATTGATGTCATAGGTGTCCTTTATGGCACTTCGCACCTATGACATCAATCTGCTCTTTATCACCCTCCACAGTTGTTTCAGTCCAGTTAACAACACTAACAAACACAGACCCCTATTTGTGGTTCTTTTGATCTGCTAAAAACATTCCCATCACTCTACATACCAACTCACTGCCCACTTTCTCTATATTTAAGGATGGCTTGCCATTCCCATTTTGTCCGATGAAGTCTGCTTAGAGCATACGAAAGCTTAAGTTCTGAATAAAACTTAGTTGGTCTTAAAGGTGCCACTTGTCTACTGCTTTGTGCTATTGCTTCAGACCAACACGGCTGCCCACTTGGATCTATCTTAATGTAAGAGCCACATAGAATTAACATCAGATGTTTGAGGGCTGCAGGACGGGAACGTCAGATGTTTGGGAGCTGGAAGGAAGGCAAATAGATGGGGGTGAGGGAGAGGTGGAAAGAAGGTAACTTTAACTTTAAAAGCATTCTCCAAGCCGCTGGCTTGGCTTGGAGAAGTGATTTAAAGAGAGAAATGTCTTCTCTAAGCTGGCCAACGGGCCAGTGGGAGCTTCAAGAGCCGGGCGATATGTGTGAAACAGGCACATGTGGCTCCTGAGATGCAGTTTGGCCATCCTTGCTCCAAGTGGCCTGAGAATGGATTTTGTGTTGCTGGTTTCTTTTGTAGTCTGACTTTCTCACTGGAACTCAGGGCAGGCTACAAACACTGCAAGAGCTTTTAAGTCAGGTGGCCAAGGGTATGGCAAAGTATGATCTTTAAAAAAAAAAGAATCTAAAAGCATTCCTGGAAAAGCAGAATAATTGAAGAAGATGAAGAAGATATTGGATTTATATCCCGCTCTCCACTCCAAAGAGTCACAGAGCGGCTCACAATCTCCTTTACCTTCCTCCCCCACAACAGACACCCTGTGAGGTGGGTGGGGCTGGAGAGGGCTCTCACAGCAGCTGCCCTTTCAAGGACAGAGTCTCAGAGCGGCCTACAATCTCCTTTCCCTTCCTCCCCCACAACAGACACCCTGTGAGGTGGGTGGGGCTGGAGAGGGCTCTCACAGCAGCTGCCCTTTCAAGGACAACCTCTGCCAGAGCTATGGCTGACCCAAGGCCATTCCAGCAGGTGCAAGTGGAGGAGTGGGGAATCAAACCCGGTTCTCCCAGATAAGAGTCCGCACACTTCACCACTACACCACTGGCTCTCCTGCTTTGTGTAGCCCTTAATGGAGTGGAGCTGGGTGAATCACAAGTATTTATTTTATGTTTATAGTCCAGAAGAGGTATCAGATGTGAACCAGTCTTGAGAAGGTGGCGTCTGTCATTTAACAAATGTAGGGACAACGGGTGCATTCACACCATACTAAACAGTGCATCCTGCATCTGGATTATTACTGTGTAATAGGAAAAAACCAGTTGCAACATGCATTATTTAGTGTAGTGTGAATGCACTCATTGACTGTTTTGTTAAGCTTCAGTTCATAGCCTTTTCCCACCCACTAGTTGTCAGAACCATCTGGACATTTATTTTACTTTCACATCCATGTCCTGATTTATGGTACATCCAAGGCCACTTTTATGATGCTGTTGGAAAAATCCCATAACTCCAGGCTTCTAATCCACCTAGAAACTAGACATGGTAGGTTTACCTGGTTTACACACTACATTGTTTGATATGCTAAAAGAGATATACAGTTATTGGTGAAGGAGACCATAGTGCTAACAAAATACCTTATTGATTTTGGGGCATGTATCTTAAAAATTCCATTGATTTGCTGAATTTCTTCCCTGCCATGGGGTAGTGTACAGAAGCCTGGTCTCCTGGGAGACCTGGGTTCAAATTCCCACTTCTACCACGTGCTCGTTGACTTTGGGCCATCACAAAAGCTCACCCTGGCCTACCTCAGAGAGTTGTGAGAAAATGGAGGATGGGAAAACTATGCTCTTAAGTCTCTTTGAGTTCCAACTGAGGAGAAAAGTGGAATATAAATAAATGACTGCATATTGGTCTCTGGTTTAGTTTCAAACTGACTTTGTGCAGTGGCCAACTCCAGCTTTTAGCGGTGTTCTAACAAGCTTGCATTTGGCCGGACTTGGCCACCCAGTGAAGAAAACACAGGAGTTTAATGTCAACGAAGTTTTATTCTAGGTATATGCTTTCAGGTGCGTCTTTAGGCACCAGTATCTGAAGTATCTGCATGCACATGAAAGCTAATACTTTGAATGAAGGGTTTTGTTGGTCTGTTGGTTGTTGAATGAAGACTTTGTTGGTCTTAAAAGTGCCACTGGACTTCAACTTTGTTTTGCTGCTTCAGGCCAGCACAGCGACCCACCTGAAGTAGGCCTTTAATATCTATTTTAATATGAAAGTGTGATAAATGGTTACAAATCCATACACAAACCCTAGGTTTTTGCCAATGCAAACATGATTTAAATGGTCTTAAAACTGAGAGAGAGCTTTAAAAAATTAAGAGCTGAGGCCACTTTCTGTCATTCTCGATTGGCCAGCAGAGGCTGCTGTTGGGCAGTGTAAATCAAAGATCCCCAGGGATTTTCCTGAACGAATTTTGCAAGAGTGATGGTATTACATGTCTTCTTTATAAGCATCGTTACATAGAATAAATTCTATTTATTTCTAAATAAGAGCCCAGTATTGCATCCTTGATCACTGGAAAGCGACCAGTGTTCCCTCTAAGCTGGAGAGTCTTGCGACCAAAGATTCTACTTTGTGAGCTACTGGTGTTAAAGTTGTGAGCTGCTGCATAAATTCTTGTGCTCTGGGGTCCTGCTTCCTGAGCTAAGACAAAAATGTGTGAGCTGAAGGCTAAAAATCTGAGCTAGCTCACGCTAACTCAGCTTAGAGGGAGCACTGAAAATGACCATATGCGTTTTATGGTTTGGTTACCTGAAATCTGTTTTCATGCACCCTTAAGAATGGTAGAGTGTTAAACTGGATGTTTGTTCATTGCCAATAACGGATAGAACTCGTAAGCCAATACAACATTAAAATTTGCCCACGAAAATCAAGCAAAGGTGCTTTGAAATGTCAATGTCTGATTCTGTGGCTCACAAAAGCGTAACTAGTAAGTAGCCCTTAAAACATGATGCTGCCAGTGAGTAGCCACAATCCTCCATCCCACCATGACTTCTAGTGGTATATAAAACACGTGACACCCAGCTGACAACTCATTCTCCCACTGGTAATTTTTACCAAAAATCACCACATGATGTGACACCAAACTACTAGTAACCCCATCCACATATACAGCAGCCAACTGAAGTAGGGTAAATACAGATATTCAGGGGTAGAATTCTAGCAGGAGCTCCTTTGCATATTAGGCCATGCACCCCTGATGTAGCCAATGCTCCAAGAGCTTACAAAAAAGAGCCTTGTAAGCTCTTGGAGGATTGGCTACATCAGGGGGTGTGTGGCCTGCTAGAGCTCCTGCAAGAATTCCACCCCTTTAGAATTTAGCTACAGAAAACACACGGTATTTCTGAGTCTTTCTGTGTTACCGTTGGGAAAGAACTATGCACAACATCTGTGAACACGCATGAAACTGCCTTATACTGAAACAGGCCCTTGGCCCATCAAAGTCAGTATTTGTCTACTCTGATTGGCAACGGTTCTCCAGGGGTCTAAGTTCTTTTTAACTGGAGATGCCAGAGATTGAACCTGGGATCTTGCTGCGTGCCAAACAGATGTTCCATCACTGGGACATAGCCCCTCCCCAAATCTGAACAGCAAGCCATGTAACAGAGCCAGTTAATGAGCTCCGTGTTTGGTATCTTCAGGCTCCGGTTGTTTTTCTTTTAAATTATTCAAAGTATTTACTCGTCTTTTACAGTATGACTTGTCGGCCTCTACGTTTTCTCCAGATGGCAGAGTGTTTCAAGTCGAGTATGCGATGAAAGCTGTGGAGAACAGCAGGTAAGAACAATGACTGGTTCTGTTATCCTACCACTTCAAAATAATGAGAGAAGCAAGTAGTTGGAGAGAATTATTGCTTCCCCCCCCAAAAAAAGTACGTGAAGCTGCCTCGTAACAAGTGAGACTGTTGTCATTCCATCTCGTCCAGAGCCTTGTGTTCTTCTGACTGGCAGTGCTTTGTCTGAAATTTGGGCTGGTTATTGAATCTGGGGTTTTCAGCATATACAGCCCATACCTTATTTTTGAGCTGTGATGCAGAAGGAAGCAAGAGAGGGGGAGAAGGAAGCAGACGACAGCCAGTTGCTCAGGGGCCTAATAGGAGCCCTCTGGGGGTCTGATTCAGCCCTCAGGCCACACGTTTGACATCCCTGATGTAAAGGGACCATTTGAAGGAATAGAAAAGAGTTAAGAGTCCAGTAGCACCTTAAAAACCAACAAAATCTGTTGTGCTGTATGAGTTTCTGTGAGTCTGCACTCCTTCAGAAACAGCTAGCAGTGATTCATGAAAGCTCCTACCCTTCCATAGTTTTTGTTAGTCTTGTTAAAACGCTACTGGACTCTTGGTCTTTTCTACTGCTACAGACTAACACCCATCTTCATCTGTCTTCATTTGAAGGAATGAATTCCTTTTGACTTGATTGTGTTTTTAGCTTCATGGTCAACTTTGAGAGTGAATAATCTCGGGAATGGAGAGGGGTTATATGCAGTTTCCCTCTAAGATGAGTTAGTGTGAGTTAGCTCACCATTTTTTAGCCTCTGGCTCACACATTTTTGTTTTAACTCAGGAAGGATGGCCCCAGAGCAAACTAATTTATGCATAGCCAAATCGCTTGCTCAGAGCTTTAATGCCAGTAGTTCACAAAGTAGAATCTTTGCTCCCAAGACTCCAGAGCTTAAAGGGAGCATTGCTTATAAGTGTTTCAAATTTTCTGCCAAGGCTATAGAATTGACTTCAGTTGTGGCATCTATTCATATGGCAATTCAGTGAAGCTGCATGTATGTTAGTGAACATACACTTGTTTGGTAGTGGCACCTTTAAGACCCACAAACTTTTCTTCAAGGTAGTCTTGTAGCAGTTTAAAATATAAGTAATATACCAAGGGGAAGATATATTGCAATCTTTGTATATATGGTAAATTTTAAACACACCATTAAAACTATACATGAGCTTCTACTTGGGTAGCTTGACTGCAGTGTCTTCGGGCCCATCACTTAACCACTACACCAAACTGGAGAGCCAGTTTGGTGTAGTGGTTAAGTGCGTGGACTCTTATCTGGGAGAACCGGGTTTGATTCCCCACTCCTCCACTTGTACCTGCTGGAATGGCCTTGGGTCAGCCATAGCTCTGGCAGAGGTTGTCCTTGAAAGGGCAGCTGCTGGGAGAGCCCTCTCAGCCCCACCCACCTCACAGGGTGTCTGTTGTGGGGGAGGAAGGGAAAAGAGACTGCAGGCCGCTTTTAGACTCTGTCCTTGAAAGGGCAGCTGCTGTGAGAGCCCTCTCAGCCCCACCCATCTCACAGGGTGCCTGTTGTGGGGGAAGAAGATATAGGAGATCGTAAGCCGCTCTGAGTCTCTGATTCAGAGAGGTGGGGTATAAATCTGCAGTCTTCTTCTTCTCCAGGGGGGTGGGACTGATGGTATTCCTCCAACTAAACACGAAGGCTGTGAAGCTGTCCAAAAAGTGATGATGATGATTTTTATTATTATTATTTTTCCAGTGGGTGTATCCATTCCTGCATGCTTTTCCTGAGATTTTGTTATTGCTGCGTTCTGCTAGAGCCATGGTGTCCCACTTGTCATATGCAGGCCTCAGAATCAGCAGGAGCTCACAAAACCTTTCTGAGGGTTCCCCCTCTTCCTCTCCACCTACCTTGTCCACTGAATAGTAGGTGCAGCTGCATAACAGTCCCTGGATTAGGAGAGCGGGCAGCCAGCCAGCTACCAGGGGCTTTGCCATGCCCCCAGCAGCCCTCATTAGCTCCTGGAGAAACCTGCACCACCCTTTCTCCACTTCTTATGTGATTTTGGGTGGCAGGTGTCTTGTTGGCCTTTTGACGGGGGTGGGGGTGGGGGTGACCCAGGAGGGCCCCAGGCGAGCGAAGCCTGCTTGGGCTGGCTGGATTTCTAGCCAGCCCAAGCAGGCCTCGCTTGCCCAGGGCTCTCCTTTCTTGCATCAGGTTGCTTTTGGCTGGGGGGGGCATATGCTAATGAGTTATGCTAATTAGAGCTCCGCCACCTATTTTTCTACAAAATGACCCCTGGTCATACCCTTTTTTGTGACTAGACTATTCCATTTATGAAGGCATTTGTTTGACTACTAGGTTAGTCCTTTTTACCGATAGAGACTCAGTATAAGCGCTAGCTTCTTTATTGTTAACTCGCTCACTTTCCTTTGGCTTTTACATCTCTCTTTTGTCCATTTCCTCAAGCACGTCCCGACTAGAAAGGTAATTGGAAAGTGCCATAAATCCTGTGAACTGACTGGTGTCGATGGGGTTTTTTTCCAGCACAGCAATCGGGATCAGGTGTAAGGACGGTGTCGTCTTCGGAGTAGAAAAACTAGTGCTGTCCAAGCTGTACGAAGAAGGCTCCAATAAACGTCTCTTCAATGTCGACAGGCATGTCGGAATGGTGAGTCGGTGCTTCCTCTCCTAGCCCTCGCCGGTGGTTATTAGAAACATGCGGCCAGGCTCGGCTAATGCAGCTTTGTCGGTTTCAGAGAGCAGCCAGGAAGAGGCTGAGGCCTCAGCCTGTGGGGGTGGCAATACTAGTTTTTCCAGTTCTGGAGACATGTGCTTGGTAATCACATGGCTGATGTCTAAAGGATACCAAATGGAACAAAGCTTGGAGACAACTGGGATGTTTGGTTTCTTGCGAGTCCTGTTTTGACTCCCTCCCTCCCTGTTTTGACGTGATGCTCTTTGTTTCAGGCAGTAGCAGGACTCCTGGCAGATGCCCGGTCCCTGGCTGACATAGCAAGGGAAGAAGCGTCGAACTTTAGATCCAACTACGGTTATAATATTCCACTCAAAGTAGGTTTCTGCTCCTGCCGAGAGCTTCCTTGTTACTGTTTCACAGCACCTTCTGCCTTCAGCTGCATAGAAAGGCAGGGTAGAAATGATTTGATACAGGGGTGGCCAGGCTTGCTTAACATAAGAGGCACATAGAATAAACGTCAGGGGAGGGATGGTGGCTCAGTGGCAGAGCATCTGCTTGGTAAGCAGAAGGTCCCAGGTTCAATCCCCGGCATCTCCAGTTGAAAAGAACCTGGAAGGAGGTGATGGGAAAGACCTCAGCCTGAGACCCTGGAGAATCATTTAGTGGGGCTGTAGCTCAGTGGCAGAGCATCTGCTTGGCATGCAGAAGGTCCCAGGTTCAATCCCTGGCATCTCCATTAAAAAAGGGTCCAGGCAAATAGGCATGAAAACCCTCAGCTTTAGACCCTGGAGAGCCACTGCCAGTCTGAGTAGAGTGGTTAAGTGTGCGGACTCTTATCTGGGAGAACCGGGTATGATTCCCCACTCCTCCACTTGCAGCTGCTGGAATGGCCTTGCGTCAGCCATAGCTCTGGCAGAGGTTGTCCTTGAAAGGGCAGCTGCTGTGAGAGCCCTCTCAGCCCCACCCACCTCACAGGGTGCCTGTTGTGGGGGGAGAAGATATAGGAGATTGGAAGCCGCTCTGAGTCTCTGTTTCAGAGAGAAGGGCAGGGTATAAATCTGCAGTCGTCGTCTTCTTGAGTGGACGACTGGCTTTGATGGACTGAGGGTCTGATTCAATGTAAGGCAGCTTCATATGTCTATGTCTTCAGATGCTTGAGAGCCACAAGACATGAATGTCAGATGTTGGAGGGAGGGAGGGAAGGAAAGAAATAGATGGGGAGGAGAGAGGTGGAAAGAAAGCAACTTTAACTTTAAATGCATTTTCCAATCTGGCAGCTGGCTTGGCTTGGAGAAGTGGTTTAAAGAGACAAATGTCTTTTCTAAGCTGGCCAGTGGGGCAGTAGGGGCTTAGAGAGCTGCAGTATGGTCACCCCTGATTTATGCAGTATGGTCACCCCGCTGCAGTATGGTCACCCCCGAGCCAGTTTGGTGTAGTGGTTAAGTGTGTGGACTCTTATCTGGGAGAACCGGGTCTGATTCCCCACTCCACCACTTGCACCTCTGGCATGGCCTTGGGTCAGCCGTAGCTTTGGCAGAGGTAGTCTTTGAAAGGGCAGCTGCTGTGAGAGCCCTCTCCAGCCCCACCCACCTGACAGGGTGTTTGTTGTGGGGGAGGAAGGGAAAGGAGATTGTGAGCCGCTCTGAGACTCTTCAGAGTGGAGGGCGGGATATAAATCCAATATCTTCTTCTTCTTCAATAAATTGAGAATAGATTACCATTTATTTTTAGCCCTCTAAAAGCCTTGTCTCTCTCCCTCCCTCCCCATCTCCTGTAGCATCTTGCAGACCGAGTGGCTATGTATGTGCACGCCTACACGTTGTATAGCGCTGTCCGACCTTTTGGTTGCAGGTATGTTATTTTTATAAAACATTGGTTAGCTGCCTTTGTACCTTGTCCATGGACCCAGAGGGGTTAGTTGTGTTGCTGCAAAATAGTAAAGAGTCCAGGAGCACCTTTAAGCCTAACAAATTCTATTGTAGCGTAAGCTTTCGAGAAACACAGCTCTCTTTGTCAGATGCATCTGACAAAGAGAGTTGTGTTTCTCGAAAGCTTATGCTGCAACAAGATTTGGTAGTCTTAAAAGTGCTACTGGGCTCTTTACTATTTTTGTGCCTTGTGGAACTCAAGTTGGCTTACAATAGAAATGAAATAACCTAAAGACCGCAACTGAAAAAAACTTTGATTAAGGCTGCCAATGAATAAAAGCAAAATTGGTCAAATGCAGTTCAAAATAAAATTGTCTTCAACTGCCTCTTGTAGAATGAAGGCGAGGGGGGGAAAGAGGTGCATCTGCCTATGGAGGCTGTTCCATAATCCTGGGGCTGCCAAAAAGACCATCTCTCATGTGGCGCAGAGTGATAAAGCTGCAGTACTGCATTCCTAAGCTCTGCTCATGACCTGTTCGATCCCCGGCAAAAGCTGGGTTTTCAGGTAGCCGACTCCAGCTTGACTCAGCCTTCCATCCTTCCGAGGTCGGTCAAATGAGTACCCAGCTTGCTGGGGGAAAAGTGTAGAGGACCGGGGAAGGCACTGGCAAACCACCCCGTTAAAAGTCTGCCGTGAAAACGTTGTGAAAGCAACGTCACCCCAGAGTCAGAAACGACTGGTGCTTGCACAGGGGACCTTTCCTTTTCCTTTCCATGTTGCTCACTGGATGAGCTTTGATTGGTGGGATGGTCAGGAGATGTGAGGTTTCACTCCTTCGGCTGCCATTCATAACACACCTTTTGCCATCCAGGCTTCAGGCAGGGTGCTGAGCTTCAAAAGCCACAACAGACGTCTGTAAAACGCTATTTAAAAGCTTTTCTTTATCCCCATTTATTGACTTAGGATACTTTTTAACCTGCTTTTCTCCATCCGGTTGTGGACTCAAAGCGGCTTATATGCTTCGCGGCCAAACAAAACTGAAACCCAAAAAATGTTTAAACCCGAACGAACAACAAATTTTAACACTGGCAGAGATGGGGAGGGGCCATGGCTTTGTGGTGGAGCATCTGCTTGGCGTGCAGAAGGCCCCAGGTTCAATTCCCATAGATCAGGTAGGATGGGCTTCGAAAGATCTCTACCTGAGATGCTGGAGACCCACTGCCACTCTGGGCAGACACAAGTAACCTTGATGGAGTATTGGTCTGATCAGCGTCAGGCAGCTTCAGGTGTGGCTCAAGAGCAGGTTGTAGCTGCTCTGCCCTTGTGAGCAACTGTCTCTCCGCCCTCCCTCCCTGAGAGCCAGTTTGGTGTAGTGGTGAAGTCTGTGAACTCTTATCTGGGAGAACCGGGTTTGATTCTCCACTCCTCCACTTGCAGCTGCTGGCATGGCCTTGGGTCAGATGATAGCTCTCCATAGTTGTCCTTGAAAGGGCGGGTTCTGAGAGAACTCACAGCTCCACTCACCTCAGAGGGTGTCTGTTGTGGGGGAGGAAGCTAAAGGAGATGGTGAGCTGCTCTGAGATTCGGAGTGGAGGGTGGGATATAAATCCATTATCTATTTTTTTCTTCCCCTGGGCAAGCAGGCACTCACAATGTGTGCAGTTAAAATGTCATAGCCTTGGTGCCCCTACTGAAGAGGCTGTGCTGGTTTTCAGGTGCTTTGAGGGGAGAGTCATTCCACATCTGGAGAATGTTCTGCTACCTCAGTGTGAAAAAGAAGCCATGTGGGATCAGGCCAGTGGCCCATCCAGTCCAACACTCTGTGTCGTACTTAAGAACATAAGAGAAGCCATGTTGGATCAGGCCAATGGCCCATCCAGTCCAACACTCTGTGTCACACTTAAGAACATAAGAGAAGCCACACTTAAGAACATAAGAGAAGCCATAAGAGAGGCCAATGGCCCATCCAGTCCAACACTCTGTGTCACACAGTGGCCAAAAAAACAGGCGCCATCAGGAGGTCCATCAGTGGGGCCAGGACATAAGAAATCCTCTCACTGTGCCCCCCAAGCACCCAGAATACAGAGCCATCACTGGCCAGACAGAGAGTGCCAACAATACGCAAAAAGAAAAGGGAAGCGCTAAAAACAGCCTTAAAAGTACTAGGGAAGGGGAAAGCGAGACACTTCCATTGGGAAATGTGCTGCCTGACTTGTTTCAACAAAAGCACTTTCCCCAAGGGCAATAGTTCTTATATTTTAAAACAGAAAGACAGTTGCTTCCTCTGGCCTTTAGCTCCCTGCGGAGTGGTGCTGAAGCACACCAGAAGCATTTTGGTGCAGTTTCAGTAACAGCTGTAGGCGCAAACAGTTCAGAATGGAGAAGGCTACTTCTTGGGTTTCTCTGGCCTCAACGCACAGCTTTCTTTAGACGGACAGTGTTCAGTCATCTGAGTAGGGTCTGAAACCTCTCTGTATGCTGAGGGTGCGCCACCTTTCGCTGCTTGGAGCCTGGCAGCCGCATTTATCATGCCTTGATCAGTTTTCATTTTTAGACTAATTGCAGTTCGTGGCGACGGTTGTCGGCACGACAAACGCAAGCGATACGGGATGTCTTGCACTTTAGACTTAATTCCAAGGTTTTTCCCCATTGTGGTGGTGGTGGGGGGGAAGTTTTTGCAGATTGCCTCCCTCCACTATATGCTCCCCACTTCACCCGCTGCCATTCCCCAGGGTCCTTCCCTCCCCCTTCTCACCTATTAGATGGCAGAGGTGGGAATTGTTGTCTGGTTGGCAGAAGGTACTTCAGCTGGCAGAACAGAAGATCTGGGTTCAGCCCTCCGTGTGGGTTGTGCTTTAGTTGTCTGCGGCCAGCAAGATCTTTTTCTTTTTCCTTTCCAGCTTCATGTTGGGTTCGTATGATGAGGACGAGGGTGCACAGCTCTATATGATCGATCCATCGGGAGTTTCATACGTGAGTGGTTTTTTTTTAACGACTTTGCTTCCTTTGGCTAATTTTTCACTTCTTCTTCAAGAACTCTTGTCTTACATGGAAGCTGATAATACAGTGATCATTCGCTCTAGCTTCCAGCTGACGGAGAGGGAATGTTTTGTACTGCGGAGCACAATGTTTCTTTAAACAGTGTCAGATTCCTGTAGATAGATCCAAGTGGGCAGCCGTGTTGGTCTGAAGCAGTAGAACAAAGTAGGATCTGTCGAGGCTGGGTGAGTGGGCGTCAACGTGGCAGATGCGGTTCAATGTGGCCAAGTGCAAAGTAATGCACATTGGGGCCAAGAATCCCAGCTGCAAATACAAGTGTGTGTGATGGAGTGTGAACTGGCAGAGACTGACCAAGAGAGAGATCTTGGGGTCATGGTAGATAACTCACTGAAAATGTTAAGACAGTGTGCGTTTGCAATAGAAAAGGCCAACGCCATGCTGGGAATTATTAGGAAGGGAATTTAAAACAAATCAGCCAGTATCATAATGCCCCTGTATAAATCGATGGTGCGGTCTCATTTGGAGTACTGTGTGCAGTTCTGGTTGCCGCACCTCAAAAAGGATATTATAGCATTGGAAAAAGTCCAGAAAAGGGCAACTAGAATGATTAAAGGGTTGGAACACTTTCCCTATGAAGAAAGGTTAAAACGCTTGGGGCTCTTTAGCTTGGAGAAACGTCGACTGCGGGGTGACATGATAGAGGTTGACAAGATTTTGCATGGGATGGAGAAAGTAGAGAAAGAAGTACTTTTCTCCCTTTCTCACAATACAAGAACTCGTGGGCATTCGATGAAATTGCTGAGAAGTCAGGTTAGAATAGATAAAAGGAAGTCCTTCTTCACCCAAAGGGTGATTAACATGTGGAATTCACTGCCACAGGAGGTGATGCCCTGTATTCTTAGTGCTTGGTGGAAGGGCTTCTAGCCCCACTTGTGAACCTCCAGATGGCACTTGGGAGGTTTTTTGGCCGCTGTGTGACACGTTTCTCCAAGCTAAAGAGCCCCAAGCGTTTTAAGCTTTCTTCATAGGGAAAGTGCTCCAACCCTTTAATGTAAGCTTTCATATGCATGCAGACTTCATCAGACAATGGAAAGGAAATGGGCAGTGGTTACCATTTTGTGGGCAGTGGTGGTGGGCAGCTGCACCATGCTTAACCACTGCCCACCAGCTATATGTAGCTCTGCTCACCGTACCCCATCCCTTCATCTGAAGAAGTATGCATGCATACGAAAACTTACTTTCTGAATAAAATTTGGTTGATCTTAAAGGCGCTACTGGATTCCAACTTTGTTCTGGGACTTTGTTGTATTTTGCTCTCTGAAGAAAGCCTGTGCAGGTCAAAAGACATAGATGACCGAAACACGTCAGGTCAACATGCATCTTTCATGTGCACTTGTCCCTTTGATTTTATGAGGCTTCATTTGGGCCCCTACAAGGTTTTTATGGTTTTATAATAAGCACATGTACTTTGGTCTAACTATTGATGTTTTTAATCTTTGGGCTCAGTATTCTACACTTCCTTTGGAGGTGTCTATATGATCTACTCAGCTGCCCCGTGGTGCAGAGTGGTAAAGCTGCAGTACTGCAGTCCGAGCTCTCTGCTCACGACCTGAGTTCGATCCCGGCGGAAGCTGGGTTCCGGCAGCTGGCTCAGCCTTCCATCCTTCCGAGATCGGTAAAAGGAGTCCCCAGCTTGCTGGGGGGGGGGGAAGTGTAGATGACTGGGGAAGGCGATGGCAAGCCACCCCGTAAAAAGTCTGCTGTGAAAACATCGTGATGCGACGTCACCCCAGAGTGGGAAATGACTGGTGCTTGCACAGGGGACGACCTTTATCTTTTGATATGATCTACTCCTAGCTTGAACCAGATCTTTCACACTGAGGAGTTTTAAGGCTTCGCTGCCCAGGGTGTTTTGTGCTCCTGCTTTGCTTTGGCATATCCCTGTGTTTGTGTATGACCTTTTGCGATTCTTTCTGAAGCACATGCATCTAAATGAACTTTATTAGAGGTCTCATTGCTTGTGTCTCGCACAGGGTTACTGGGGATGCGCCATCGGTAAAGCGAGGCAGGCGGCAAAGACAGAGATCGAAAAGCTTCAGGTAGGTGCACGGTCAAGCCGGTTGGCTGTAATCTCACTTCTGAGGCGGTGCTAAATAGGTGCCTGCAAAAGGCAGGGCGGCTGTTTCCAGGGCTTTCCAATCTCAGGTATTTATTATAACCCTTTGTGGGAAGAATGCTGACTGCAGTTTGGAACGCCGTTCACCCCCTCCCTTCTCTTGCTCCTTGCAAGTTCAGGCAATGTTCATTCCTCTGCTGTTTTCTTGTGCATAACTAGAGCTCTATATGCTGTGGCTCCGTAGGGGAGAGAGAGGGATTGGGCTCACCATTCAGCTTCCTGAGAAATCCTGACATTTTCCGTGGGGTGTTTTTTAAGAAGCAAGTTTCTAGACAGGGGTGTCGAAATCATTTGTTATGAGGGCCGGATCTGACATAAATGAGACCTTGCTGGGCCGGACCATGTCGGGCTGGGCCATGTGTGTACCTATTTAAGATTAGGTAGCAAAGATACAAACTTTATAAAGGACACAGACAAACACAAATATATTTTTTTTAAACTTAAAACATGCTTAAAACGTTAGTACTCATTGGTCTTAAAGATGCTTTCTTTGAATTTCTCCCATGGGATCCAGGGAACTGGGCAAAGGAAGCTCTGCCTCTTTCCTTCCTTCCCCAGCAGACTGGGGGTGAGGAGCCTCAGCCAATAGAAGGAAGAGAGGCTTGGCTCAGTAGCTCTGTTGTGCAACTGAGAGAGCCTGGCAAAGCAAGCTCTTCCTCCTTCCTTCCTCCCCAAGGGAGAAGCCTCAGCCAGTTGGGAAAATAGAGGTTTTGCTCTGTATCTCCTGTGTGATTGAGCAAGCCTTGGAAAGCAAGCTGTTATGGAGAAGGAAACAGGAGACAGCCAGTTGCCCAGGGACCTGATAGGAGCCTTCCAAGGGCCTGATTTGGCCCCCAAAATGAATGTTTGACACCCCTGTTCTAGTATGTATGAATAATAAAAAAAATCTAACTGTAAAATCAGTGCCTGCTAACATCTCAGAAGTGAGTTAGGATGGCTGGGTGAGACTGCCAGGGATTCAAGGCCTGCATTTCTTTTGCCCTTCTCTATCAGAATAAATGATGCAAACACATTAAGTTTATGAAACTTATGCATGAAGCAGACATTGGATTGCCTGGAAACATGTTTTGTTTCCTTTCTGCAGTGACTCCATTTGTTCAGAACTGAGATGTAAAATATAGAAAGTATAATTTAACTGTGCAGTATCAATTGAAGTCTTTTTTTAAATTGCGACTTGTGCATGTGCACAACCAATGCAAGTGAATCGGTGTTAACCACAGACGGCACACATGGATTCTATCAGTCTCTCTAGAGACCCCGATCTCCTCAATGGAGGAACAGGCAGTGAGAAAGCTACACAGATTCACAATTAAAGTGTGGTTCACTGGGAGTTTTCTAGTGGTAATTGCTTTAGAAGCTCTCTGCTCGCAACCAGAGTTCGATCCCGGCGGAAGCTGGGAAAACAATACAGATTGTGCTAGATTTTAAGAATTCAAAAATAGTTTATAATCCATTAGGCCAAAAAAAAGACTCCCCCCCCCCCCAAAAAAAAAAATCCAAAACCAGAGCCCAAAGTAGTTTATAATCTATAGCCAAATCAGTATCATTATCAAAAAACGAGGGGTTAGCCATTGTTTTCCCCATTGCATACTGATCCCAGAGCTTGTCATACCACATATCGATCGTATGAATGTGCGGGGCTTTCCAGTTCTTAGCAATCACCATGCGAGCGATAGCCACCTGTATTGAAATCTCTCTGTTACATGACCAAACGCTAACCTCACCAATTTGCCCACAGATGAAAGAAATGACCTGCCGTGATGTTGTTAAAGAAGTCGCAAAAATGTAAGTGCATGGGGAGGGGGAGGGAGGGGAGTTGTTCACTCCTCATCTTCAAGTTCTGTTAGAGGGCTGGCTCTCGCTTGGAAGAAAACCCGTCTGCTCCATCCTGAAAGAAAGGGACTTTCGTCTGGTCAGCTTGCAATGTAATGGAGAATTGGTGCGGTGTAGTGCTTAGGAGTGTTGGAGTAATAATCGGAGAGACCTGGGTTCGAATCTTCACTCATGCCTCGGAAGCCAGCTGGGTGACCTTGGGCCAGTCACACGCTCTCAGCCCGACCTACAGGGTTGTTGTGAGGATAAAACGGAGGAGAGGAGAACAATCAAAGCAACTTTGGGTCCTCCCTGAGGGAGAACAGGGTGGGGGTACACATAAAGAATACGAATAAATGAATGTTAAGTTTCTCCTCCTTTTGTCTGAGTGGGGGAGGAAGCCCTGTCTGAGGCTGCGGAGGAAATAAACTAGATAAGTCTGTTTAAACCCAGATCCTAGAGCTCTGTTGGAACAGAAACCGATCTGAGATCCCAATTCTTACCCCATAGTTTCACATTTTAGGTTTGTGCACTTAATTATTTTTGTAGACTAAGAACCAGTGAGTTGAAATTAAATCAAAAAGTTTCCGGCTCAACATTAGGAAGAACTTCCTGACTGTTAGAGCAGTTCCTCAGTGGAACAGGCTTCCTCGGGAGGCGGTGGGCTCTCCTTCCTTGGAGTTTTTGAAACAGAGGCTAGATGGCCATCTGACAGCAATGAAGATCCTGTGAATTTAGGGGGAGGTATTTGTGAGTTTCCTGCATTGTGCAGGAGGTTGGGACTAGATGACCCTGGAGGTACCTTCCAACTCTTTGATTCTATGAACTGAGTTCAAAAGCCATATTTCAGAATGTACTAAATAAGCATCGTTTCCTATTTTGAGGATAGATTCAGCTTCGGTTGGGGGTGTTAGCGAAGAGAGTTGAATTTCAGCCAAGTGGGGCGCTCTCTCTCGTGTGTGCATGCGTGCGTGTGCTCTCTCTCTCTCAATAGATAGTAGAAAAGAGCAAGATTCCTGTATCACCTTAAGGAACAATATTTGTGGTAGGGCGTCAGCTTTTTGTGAGGTCCATCAGTGGCTACTATCCACAAGGCATAGGCGGAATACTCTGCCTGGGGCAGTAATGCTCTGCGGGAGGGTAAGAGTAGGAAGGCTTGTGGAGTCCTGGCCCCCGCATACCAGTGCTGCGAGTCAGCAAGAGGGGAGGACGGCTTCTATGTATACAAAACAGATGTTCCACAAGGCCTATGGATGAGGACAGTGGCAGCCCACACTGTGGCTCTCGAGAGGATCTGCTCCATACCAGTTCCTGATCTGCCCAAGGAAGGGGACAAAGTACAATTGTATGCCATCGTCAAGTCCGGTTGATTTTATTGCAAATTGAAATCAAACTATTCTTTTTATTTTAACCTGTTGCGCACGGCCCTGAGCCCTTCAGGGAAAGGGTGGTCTGAAAATGTTGTCGATGATGATGATGATTTAAAACATAGGCACATTCGGCCCTTGAGGTAGTGAATATTTGAACCATGAAGTCCTGCGTCTGTATAACCTGGATGCAATTAAGTGTCTCTAGATTCAGAGCCTTGTACCAATAAAATAGCACCAACAATTCAGTATCTCTAGGTTGATATCATGAACTACAGTGAAGCAGATTGAGTCAAGAATTTCTGTGATTCAGTTGTCTAAAAGGCACTTTGTCTAAAATGTTGCAATTCACTTTCAGTATGTGTGAAACGTTACTGGTTTAATTTCTTCTGAAAGCTGGAGCTGAGTGGCTAATCCTGCGTTGCCTGTTGGTACATCTTTGGCTGATCGCTCTTCTCCTTTTCATGTTTCTAGAATCTACATAGTCCACGATGAAGTAAAAGATAAAGCTTTTGAACTTGAACTCAGCTGGGTTGGAGAAAGTAGGTACCATTCGTAATGCTTGTCCCAATTGCTGCTAATGTTGGCTGGTTCTTTTTGTGTGCCTGTGTAGAAATAACCAGTTAAAAGTTAGTTTACCCTTTACATTTAAAGCAAAAGGGTGATTGAAACGCAATTGGCATTTTTAAAAATACCTAAAACCTCCAAAGTGCTGCTGCACAAAAGTGTTCGGAGAAAAAAGCTAGCGCACCTCATTGAAAACCTAAAGGTAGTCCTTTGTGCAAGCACCAGTCGTTTCCGACTCTGGAGTGACGTTGCTTTCACAACATTTTCGTGGCAGACTTTTTAATGGGGTGGTCTGCCATTGTCTCCCCAATCATCTACACCCCCCCAGCAAGCTGGGGACTCATTTACCGACCTCGGAAGGATGGAAGGCTGAGTCAACCTAGAGCCAGCTACCTGAACCCAGCTTCCGCCAGGATTGAACTCAGGCCGTGAGCAAAGCTTAGGACTGCCGTACTGCAGCTTTGCTACTCTGCGCCACAGGGCTCCTCGTAGTGCACCTCAATACAAAGAGCTTATTACCAAAACATTTGTAATCTATATTACAGGGGTCCCCCCCATGGACATCATGCTGCTTACCGATACCTTTCGTGGCACCCCTTAAGTGTTTTTAGAAAGTCAGTGGATCTAGGTAGGGCTCTTGCCCCAGCAGCAATGATTGGCGGCGCCGATTAAAATAGAATCGTTCAGTTGCCACCGCCGTGTTTGTTATATTCTCTCTCAGCCTTCTTTCCCAGAGTATTTTTAATCGCCTCTCTTCTCTCCTGGGCTGGGGCTTCCTCCACGTGGGTGGCTGCACTTACCACAGCATGCCAGAATTCCAACAGTGCCCACAAGTTAAAAAAACGTTGGGGGTGCCTGCCGCAATGGGACGGATTGAAACGGAAGAGGCCCTTCAGAAACAGACACATTTTTATAAAATTCAAAATGTTGAGCCTTCTTGCTGATAGTGCCCTGATTTTGCCATATCCTTAGGCTGCCCTGCGCATCAGGTGAACAGTTCAGGCATTTGGCTGGTGGGTGGGTGTTTAGGCATTTTGATTAACATTTTAATGTTTTATTGCTGGTATTACATAGACTACATACATAAGCAGCCCCCATGGTGCAGTGGTAAAGCTGCAGTCGGAGCTCTCTGCTCATGACCTGAGTTCGATCCCAGTGGAAGCTGGGTTCAGGTAGCCGGCTGCAGGTTGACTCAGCCTTCCATCTTCTGGAGGTCGGTAAAATGAGTCTCCAGCTTGCCGGGGGGAAAGCGTAGATGACTGGGGGAGGCAACGGCTAACCACCCTGTAAAAAGTCTGCCGTGAAAACATCGTGAAAGCAATGTCACCCCAGAGTCGGAAACGACTGTTGCTTGCACAGGGGACTACCTTTACCTTTATGTTACTTTATTATTATTACTATTAATGTTGAATGCTGTCTTCAAAACTATAGCTAAAGCTCTGGGGGTAAAACTGTTTCAAATAATGAAAATTCTATAAATTCACAGTAACAAAGGGAAAACATGAAATTGTCCCAAAAGACATTAAGGAAGAAGCAGAGAAATATGCCAAGGTAAGCACTGAAGTAGTTGCCATTTCACCATACCCCGCCAAGGCAAGTCCTCAAATACTGTCCTGGTTTCTTACAGGGTGGGGAGGGGAATGGATCTCCTTTTGATTCCTCCCAGAATAACTTTGGTTGGCAAAATGTGAAGGATCTGGATCAAATCCCTTTATGTTAAAATGCCGGTTAGACCTGCCTGGTGGAAGGAGCTTCCACTAGAGATCAGGGCCCTGTGGGACCTTTTACAGCTCTGGAGAGCCTGTAAGACAGAGCTCTTCCCACCAGGCTTTTGAATGAGGCCACGGACATCAAAATATCATCTTGCCCCTCTCCAGCCCAGCCTTGGTATTATTTTACTGTCATCGGTCACCACTGAACATATGAAGCTGCCTTCTGCTGAATTAGACCCTCGGTCCATGAAAGTCGGTATTGTCTACTCAGACTGGCAGCGGCTCTCCAGGGTCTCAAGCTGAGGTTTTTCACACCTCTTTCTGGACCCTTTTTAGTTGGAGATGCTGGGGATTGAACCTGGGACCTTCTGCTTGCTAAGCAGATGCTCTGCCACTGAGCCACCTTCCCTCCCCTGCTCTCCACGGTCTCAAGCGGAGGTTTTTCATGCCTACTTGCCTGGATCCTTTTTAGTTAAAGATGCCGGGGATTGAACCTGGGACCTTTTGCTCACCAAGCAGATGCTCTACCACTGAGCCACTGTCCCTCCCCTGCTGTTACTAGTTATGAGGGGGACCATAATTTTGGAGAGTTGATAACCCACACGAATGCAATGGAATTTACTTTAGGACATCTGGGAGATAGTGTAGTATAGTTGGTACACCGTCTTTGAAGCTCAAATATGTTTTAAAGCTGTTTTGATGTTTGATAACCAATGCTGTTGTTGTAACCTGCCCTCAGCCTACTTGCGGGAAGGGCGAGATAAAAACCCAAGTCAAATAAATAAAATAACTTCAAGCTGCTTGAGGAATTTGAACGTGTCCTTTGTGAAGAGGGTTCTTGTAGTCATGCCTGATCTCCGGCCACAAATTTTCACCCCACAAATGGTCGAGATTTGGATGGGTGTGCCCAGTGTATCCTCTAAGCTTAGTGTGAGCTAGCTCACAGTTTTTTAGCCTCCGGCTCGCACATTTTTGTCTTCGCTCAGGAAAAATGGCCCCAGAGCACAATAACGTATGCAGTCGCTCACGAAGTAAAATTTTTGCTCGCAAGACTCCGCAGCTAGAGGGAGTATTGGGTATGAGTTCTTACCATGTAGGAGGACCTGATTTTTTAAAATTTCTTTTTTTTTTTACAGGAATCTCTGAAGGAAGAGGATGAATCAGACGATGAAAACATGTAACACATTGTTACTTTAAGAAGCAAATGTTTTAATCTATACTGCAGGCTGTTTATATATTACTTGCCATTATGTATGTGCTGGAAGACTTATTTTGAGTGACCAACTTGCACTAAAAAATTTTCCAATTGTGGTTTATCAAAGCCTGTATTTGATTTCTTAAAAGCTCTGTTTGGGTCCAAAGGGCTCGGCGTGGGAATGAAGCCAGAATATTTCAGCTGGGATCCAAAGCCATCTGCACACAATATGATCACGGTTCCCAACCTTTTTGCTATGATGACCACAAGGGGAACGTATATACCTCTACATACAGCTACAGTACGCGCCTACAGAGTGAATGTTTCGATAGAAGTAAATAGTGCTGTAAAAAAGAAGGAAGGCAGCAAGTCTCAGAAGGCTAAGCAAGATGGAGAGCACTTTGTAGAGACCACCTGCCTTGAATAACCCCTGAAAGTCTTTTTTTCACTGATCCCTGTATATAGCTTTTTAGATATGTAACCTCCACCCTCACCCCCCAAAATGGGGGCCCCCAGAACAGCTTTTCTCATCACCTGATTCTCATAAGCTAAGTGGAGCACCTCAGCTTGATACAGATGATAAGCAGGGGTGGCGTTCTAGCAGGAGCTCCTTTGCATATTAGGCCACCCCCCCCCCCAATGTAGCCAATCTTCCTAGAACTTTCAAAAGCGCCTTGTAAGCTCCAGGAGGATTGGCTACGTCAGGGGTGTGTGACCTAATATGCAAAGGAGCTCCTGCTAGAATTCCATCCCTGATGATAAGTATATGAAGCAAAGGTCTATCAGTGGGTATTACCAACAAGGTGTAGTTGGAACGCTCTGTCTGGGGCAGTGATGTTCTGCATTTTTGGTGTTTGTGTGGGGGGAGAACAATGGGAGGGCTTCTGGTGTCCTGGCCACACTGATGGACCTCCCAATGGCACCTGGGTTTTTTGGCCACTGTGTGACACAGATTGTTGGACTGGATGGGCCACTGGCCTGATCCAGTATGGCTCCTCTTATGTTCTTGTGTCTGGGGCAGTGATGGTCTGTATTCTTGGTGCTTTGGGGGGGGGGGAGAGGAACAGTGTGAGGTGAGGGCTTTTGGAGTTCTGGCCCTGCTGGTGGACCTCCTGATGGCCCCTGGGTTTTGGCCACTGTGTGACAGTGTTGGACTGGATGGACCGTTGGCTTGATCCAACATGAGCCTCTGATGTTCTCTAATGTTGGTCGTAGGTGATGAGATCATCAGGAATGGCATCAGGGCAAATGTAGGCTCTGCAAGAGGAAGTGGGAATTACTCCTCCCCTTCTGTTAGTGAGAAATTTGCACCTAACACATTCATCTGTGGCAGGAATTAATTGGAAGCAGCATACTTTTTGCATCTCTTGCTGAAGAGCTTTATTGTGGGTGTAGATTGTACATGCCACTGAGAGCTACAAGGCTAGATTGGGGGTGTCAAACTCATGAGGGCCAATCTGATCTAAATGAGACCATGTCAGGCCAGGCCATGTGTGTACCTATTTAAGATTAGGTAGCAGAGATATAAACTTTATAAAGGACAGAAACATAATTAAAGATTTAAAAAACAAAACTTAAAACATTAGCACTCGTTGGTCTTAAAGGTGCTTTCTTCGCATTTCTCCAATGGGATCCAGGGAACTGGGCAAAGGAAGCTCTGGCTCTTTCCTTCCTTCCCCAGGGACTAGGAGGGGGAGGAGCCTCAGCCAGTAGAAGGAAAAGAGGCTTGGCTCAGTAGCTCTGCTGTGCAATTGAGAGAGCCTGGGAAAACAAGCTCTGCCTCTTCCCTTTCTCAGCCAATGGAGAAAAGAGGTTTTGTTCTGTGATGCAGAAGGAAGCAGATGACAGCCAGTTGCTTGGGGCCCTGATAGGAGCCCTCCGGGAATATGACTCAGCCCTCGGGCTGCATGTTTGACGCCCCTGGCCTAGATACTCAAGACTCTTCTCTTATCTAGGGCAGCCGCATGATAAGTTATTTAAACTGGCTGCCTATTGTTTGTGTGAATAAACAGGAGTGTAAAATGAGCTTTTATGTTACATATATGAGAGAGGAGATAATAGTTTAAAAGAAATTAGTATAGATAGCAATGCTTGCTTCAATATGATCTCCCAGGGTCAGCAGGAAATCTGTAAAGGAAAACCCCTGCCGACCATATTGGGTGTGCGCTTAGAGGAGAATCTAGTTCTTGTCAGCAGTAAAATTAAGGCATGGATGTGACCTCATTGGAGACCTCCTGGAACCTATTCGGCCTCATTCAAGATTGTATGTGTGGCGTTCTGGAACTAATCCTAAAGGAACTCATTGGAGGGGGGGGGAAGTAAGTGTTACACCTTAACTTCAGTTCTTGTAATAGCTGAAGTAATCCTGCAGCTGCACATTTTTTGTTGTTCAGTTGCACAATCGAGTCTGATTCTTTGTGACCCCATGGACAAGTCACGCCAGGCCCTCCTGTCTTCCACCATCCTCCAAAGTCTGCTCAAATTCGTGTTAGCGGCATCAGTAACGCTGTCCAGCCATCTCACCTTTTGCCGTCCCCTTCTTCTTTTGCCTTCTGTCTTTCCCAGCATCAGGGGCTTCTCCAGGGAGTGCTCCCTTCTCCTTTGGTGGCTAAAGTATGTGAGCTTCAGCTTCAGCATTGGACCTTCCAGGGAACAGTCTGGGTTCCCTTAGGACTGATTTGATCTTCTCGCAGTCCAATGCTTACTTCAATATAAATCTGCAAAGGAAAACTCCTGCCGACCATATTGTGTGTGTCGTTTGAGGAGAATCTAGTTCTTGTCAGCAGTAAAATTAAGGCATGGATGTGACCTCATTGGAGACCTCCTGGAAACCTTACACAAAACTGGAGGTGTGGCTTTCTGGCACTAATCCTAAGGCACTCGGGGGGCGGGAAGCGAGTGCTACGCCTTAACTAGTTCTTGTAACGGCTGAAGCATTTGCTGTAAAAAAAGCCTCCAATTCGTTTGTTAGCAGAAAAGAGAACCTGAGCTGAACTTCGCTAGTGCTTGGAGCAGGGTTCCCTGTACTGCTGTGTCTGATCCCATCCCACGGCGAGACAGATCAAATCGTGTTTCCCTTGTAGCCTCTGAAATGTTCTCCGCTAAAGGCTAAACTTAGCATCTAGTTATTTTTAAGAAGTGTGCAGGTTAAGCCGTTTCTGAGCCTTTCAAGGAAAACGGGGAATGCCCAAGTCCCGATTGTGTCGAGCAGACACCTGCGGTTGGGCATTATGAAGAGGCCGTGTCAAGCCAGGAACTTCGCAACCTGCCAGGCTCTTGTGCTGCAAGCTGAAGCCACGACAACTGAAACAGCCGTGCGGGCTTGACAATCCGTTGGCAGTGGCATCCGTTCACGGTGGTCTTTAGAAATGGAATCACGAAGGACAAAGCAGAATGCATGCTTTCCCCCCTGATACTGAGCCAGTTTGGTGTAGTGGTGAAGTGTGCAGACTCTTATCTGGGAGAACCGGGTTTGATTCCCCACTCCTCCACTTGCAGCTGCTGGAATGGCTTTGGGTCAGCCATAGCTCTGGCAGAGGTTGTCCTTGAAAGGGCAGCTGCTGTGAGAGCCCTCTCCAGCCCCACACACCTCACAGGGTGTCTGTTGTGGGGGAGGAAGGGAAAGGAGATTGTGACCACTCTGAGATTCAAGAGTGGAGGGCAGAATATAAATCCAGCGTCTTATTATACTGTTATATAAAATTAATTATACAACTCATAGCCCGGTTACTAACAGGCCACGGACCTGTACTGGTCCATGACCCGGTTTGGGGACCCGTGCTCTAGAGGGCCAACTACGGAGCAGAAAGGCTGAGGATGTATAAATCTGTAGACTGGAACCACGCTTAATTGCATATAGATCTAAAAACTTAGGGGACCTGCCAAGTTTGCGGAAAAATCTGAAAATATATTGGGGGGGGGGGAGTTTAAATCCTCCCCAAAATAAAAGCACACACAGACAAGAGTAATTCTGTAGCTCTCAGACAATGATATTGGATTTATATCCCGCCCTCCACTCCGAAGAGTCTCAGAGCGGCTCACAATCTCCTTTACCTTTCCCTCCCCCACAACAGACACCCTATGAGGTGAGTGAGGCTGGAGAGGGCTCTCACAGCAGCTGCCCTTTCAAGGACAACCTCTGCCAGAGCTATGGCTGACCCAAGGCCATTCCAGCAGGTGCAAGTGGAGGAGTGGGGAATCAAACCCGATTCTCCCAGATAAAGAGTCTGGACACTTAACCACTACACCACACTGGCTCTCAATATTATATGGCCAACTATGCCCAGAGCTGTGTTAAGAGGGGAACATGGGATTCCTCCCACAAGTCTCATGGGGCCCCAATTGTAGCTTTCTATTACTCCCATTTTGTGCAAACTTTACAGTTGAAGCTAAAAGTCTCTTCGCTGTGGGGTTTTGTGCTGGTCAAACATCCTGTAACAGGAAAGAACTTCCATTGGAAGCTGGCCGGTGACACATACTATGGCTCAAACCAGTTTAGTTCATGCTGCTGCTTCCATTTCATCATCACATGCTCTCCAGCTGTACAGAAGGGCATGCCTGCGTTTTGTGACTTCATCTGTAGTCCGAGGCCAGTCATCCCCACACGAGAGTGTGCCTACTCTAGAGGAAGGCCAAACTGTAAGGCATGTGGGAGTTTAATTATAGTTTCATACTCGCTGTGACAGAAAGCCCTGAAGGATCCTAGTCTTGCTAATTTACTATAGTTCTCTCCCCCTCAGGTGCTGCTACCTTAACTCAAATTGAGCAGCAGAAAAGAACAAGAGCCTCGTAGCACCTTAAAAGATTTAACAACATATTTGGCAGGGTATGAGCTTTTTGTGAGACGCTGCCCACTACTTCACTTCATTCTAGCCAGGGGTGGAATTCTAGCAGGAGCGCTTTTGCGTATTAGGCCACACTCCCTGATGTAGCCACTCCTCTTGAGAGCTTATGGGGCTCTTTTTTGTAAGCTCTTGGAGGACTGGCTATATCAGGGGGTGTGGCCTAATATGCAAAGGAGCCCCTGCTAGAATTCCACCCCTGATAATAGCTATATCTGAGCAGGGTGGATTTGATTTAAATGACTAGCAGTGTTCTCTCTAAGCTGAGTTAGCTCACAGATTTTTAGCCTCCAACTCACACATTTTTGTCTTCGCTCAGGAAGGATGGCCTCAGCACAATAGTTTAAGCAGTAGCTCACAACTTCAATGCCAGTAGCTCACAAAGTAGAATTTTTGCTCACAACACTCCGCAGCTTAGAGGGAACACTGATGACTAGTCAGTGAGACTCGATTTAAATCATATTTTTCTACAACATTATTATTAGTTTATATTCTGCCCAGTCCCCTCATAGGGGCTCAAAGGCTAAGTCTCGCTGGCTTTAATACTTACTACCCAGATGAAGGTTCAGGATAATTTTAGTTATATAAATAGAACAAAGCAGTTGACAAGTGCACCTTTAAGACCAAGTTAAGTTTTATTTGGAATAAACATGGCTGCCTACTGGGATCTAGTTATATAAATAGTTATGACATCACTGCAAGGTGAACTATTGCCAGTTTAATAGGCTAATCATTCATATTTGGACAACTTTTCTGCTGCATTTACTTGGAAGGATAAAAATTATTGTAAGAAATTGTGTGTAGAATAGCCAGGAGACCTTAAGATTGTCTGGCAGCCAAGTTCTAGCTCCTTTAGTGTTATGCACCAGTAGGTGGCGGGCTAGATGTTTCAGAGATGGTTTGCCATTTCTTGCCTCTGCATCACCCTCTGGTATTCCTTGGTCACTCTTCCAACTCCCCCTTTTAAAACTGATCTCCTGCTGGCAGAGATTCCAAAAGTTCCAAAGCTAAAGGCTATTGCAATTATTACGAAAGAAAGCTTAATTTAAACTTGTAATCAGTATGTCTCTTATGTTAAACATAGTTTACAATTATGGCATAAATGCAATTTACGAACCCCACTGAGATGCAACAGACAGTTCAAAACAAGCTATAATGTAATGTTACTGAATGGGTGAGAGTGATGGGTGCTCCATATCTTCAGTCATAAGAACATAAGAGAAGCCGTGTTGGATCAGGCCAGTGGCCCATCCAGTCCAACACTCATGTCACACAGTGGCCAAAAAACCAGGTACCACCAGGAGGTCCACCAGTGGGGCCAGGACACTAGAAGTCCTCACAGTGTTGCCCAATCTCCAGATGTATAGATCTGTGTATAGTGTATAAATCTGTGTTGACTGTGTATAGATCTAAAAGCTTAGGGGACCTGCGAAGTTTGCAGAAAAATTTGAAAACTTAATATATTGGGGGGAGTTTAAATCCTCCCAAAAATAATTCCCAAAGTGGCTTTCATGATTGATGGATCCAGTTTCCTTAAAATCGGTGTCGCCTTCCCAACCCCCAGTTGCTGAAAACGATGGCTTGGTATAAGTGGTTTCTACATGTGTGATGCCCCCATTTGCACTTCTTAAAGTCTGTATTGTTTTTACAGTCTTCTTCAATTATTTCAAGCTGTTCCTTTTCTCCTTCAGTTATAGTACGTTAATTTAATTATTCCTTTGTGGGTGGCTGACCATGAGGTTTCAGAAAACCAGACTGTGTATTTCCCATCTTCACAGGGTGTCTGGCGTGACTGTGCTCAACACTCAAAAAGAAAGACAGACAACATCATATAAAAATATGAAGCTAAATTGGGAGGGGTCACAAGTTCAGTAGGAGCCAGAGTGATCTTGACAGGCTGGAAAACTGGGCTAAAAGAAATAAAATGAATTTTAAAATGAAAAAATGTAAAGTTCTGCATCTAAGTAGGGAAAATTGAATGCAATATATCCAAAAAGGGTCTAGGGATCTTAGCGGACCATACACTAAACAGGATTCAGCAGTGTGATGCAGTGGCTAAAAAGGCAAATGCAATTTTGAGCTGTATCAACAAGTATAGTGTCCAGATCATGTGAAGTGATGGTATCGCTTTAGTCTGCTCTGGTTAGACCTTACTTAAAGTATTTAAGAAGGATATAGACAAGCTGGAACATGTCCAGATGAAGGCAATGAAGATGGTGAGGGGTTTGGAGATAGAAGTCCTTTGAGAACACTGCTGAAGCAGCTGGGTATGTTCAGCCTGCAGACAAGATGACTGACAGGTGATGTGATCACCATCTTCAATCCTTTGAAAAGCTGTCATACAGGATGGTGCAGGATTGTTTTCTGTTGCCCCAGGTCAGACCAGAACCAATGGGTTGAAATTAAAAGTTTCCGGCTCAACATTAGGAAGAACTTCTTGACTGTTAGAGCGGTTCCTCAGTGGAACAGGCTTTCTCCTCAGGAGGTGGTGGGCTCTCCTTCCTTGGAGGTTTTGAAAGAGGCTAGAGGGCCGGCTGACAGCAATGCTGATTCTGTAAATGAGGAAGATCATGAGAAGGAGGGCAGGAAGGCCTGCATTAGTGCTTAGTTCTCGTGGCCCTTTCCCACACGGCAAGGGAAATGCTGATTGCCACTTTGGGGTCAGTCAGCAATTTTTCTCCAGGCCAGTTTGGCCAGGGATCTCAGAGGTTTTTGCCATCTTCTAGTCATGGAGCAAGGCTCACTGGGGGGGGGGGGGGGGGGGGGGGGAGGGGGGGGAGGAGTGATATTTGTGAATTCCCTCTTGTACAAGGGGTTGGACTAGATGACCCTGCAAGTCCCTTCCAACTCCATGATTCTTGGACAGGGATCTTTCAGAAACGAGACACCTGGCTACCAGCGGGGGTTGGAGCAATGTACGGTTGCCACATCCAAGTGGAGAAACTCCTGGAGATCTGGGCATGGAGCGGGGGGGAGGGGGGGGATAATATGTGGCCTTGAGAATGAGACTCTTATAATTTAAAATCATAGGACTCCAGGACAATATAAAACAAAACTTTATTAGTATAATAAGCATATTGATTTCAAGATGTTTACAGCTTAATTCTTCAATGAATAACAGCAACTTCTGATTGAGGTGTCGCTCTTTCACACTCCTCAATCTCAAATCCTCCTTTCTCTTCTTAACTTTCCGGCAGCTTCTCTCTCTCACACCCCTGTAGTACTCTGACAATATTAGGTTTTGGCTCTCTTATCTAACATCTAATGTGTCCTCTAAAGTATGCTACTCTTCTTCTCTAGAATCTTAATGCCTTTCACAGCACCAGTATGGGATTCTAATCAGAAGACAGCTTCTCAGACACGGCAGACTGCTGACTGACCACAACTGACAGTTAACTGCTGCCACTCTGGTGAGAGTTCACTGCTGACCCCCCCCCCCTCTCATAAGAACATAAGAAAAGCCATGTTGGATCAGGCCAATGGCCCATCCAGTCCAACACTCTGTGTCACACAGCGGCCAAGGGAAAAATATATATATATATATAGCGGCCAAGAATATATATATACAAACACACACACACACACACACATATACACACACACTGTGGCTAATAGCCACTGATGGACCTCTGCTCCATATTTTTATCTAACCCCCTCTTGAAGCTGCCTATGCTTGTAGCCGCCACCACCTCCTGTGGCAGTGAATTCCACATGTTAATCACCCTTTGGGTGAAGAAGTACCTCCTTTTATCCGTTCTAACCCGACTGCTCAACAATTTCATTGAATGCCCACAAGTTCTTGTATTGTGAGAAAGGGAGAAAAGGACTTCTTTCTCTACCTTCTCCATCTTATGCATAATCTTGTAAACCTCTATCATGTCACCCCGCAGTCGATGTTTCTCCAAGCTAAAGAGCCCGAAGCGTTTTAAGCTTTCTTCATAGGGAAAGTGTTCCAAACCTGTAATCATTCTAGTTGCCCTTTTCTGCACTTTTTCCAGTGCTATAATATCCTTTTTGAGATGCGGTGACCGGAATTGCACACAGTATTCCAAATGAGACCGCACCATCGATTTATACAGGGGCATTATGATACTGGCTGATTTGTTTTCAATTCCCTTCCTAATAATTCCCAGCATGGCGTTGGCCTTTTTTATTGCAATCGCACACTGTCTTGACATTTTCAGTGAGTTATATCCCATAACCCCAAGCTCTCTCTCTTGGTCAGTCTCTGCCATCAACTTGTATTTTTAGCTGGGATTCTTGGCCCCAATGTGCATTACTTTGCACTTGGCCACACTGAACCTCATCTGCCATGATGATGCCCACTCACCCAGCCTCAACAGATCCCTTTGGAGTTCCTCACAATCCTCTCTGGTTCTTACCACCCTGAACAATTTAGTGTCATCCGCAAACTTGGCCACTTCACTGCTTACTCTCAACTCCAAATCATTTATGAACACGTTAAAGAGCATGGGACCCAGTACCGAGCCCTGCGGCACCCCACTGCTTACCGTCCTCCACTGCGAAGACTGCCCATTTATACTCACTCTCTGCTTCCTATTAATTAGCCAGTTTTTGATCTACAAGAGGACCTGTCCTTTTACTCTCCACATATACTTCTTTGCTCCACCCACTCTGTCAAGCAACCAATCACCTCATTCCCCCTCTTTCACCCCTTCTCTGCCGCAACTTATCAACAATTACAGGAACACACATATATAAATTCAAATCATAGTTTCCTTCCAAAAACAAGGATCTTGCAGACCTAACAAATCCTTTTCCAGAGAATAACTATGTTGTAATCTTGCAGCACGCTGCATTAAAATCCATTCTTCTAAAAGATACCATGAACCTAATCATTGTTCCTATAAGCTATCTTCTGAACTCCGGATCAGGATTGCCATCAGAGCTGAACAATAAATGTCTCACGTTTTCCTTTGCAAAGTTCTCTCCAGCAACTCCCCCCCCCACTCCCAATTTACCTTTTAAAATCTCTGCAGACTTTTAAAATTTTCCACTGGCAGATTTCAGTTTCGGAGACAATGATCCCTTTGCTCGGTGTGCTGGGACAACTCTCAGAAGTCCTGGGATGTTTCAAGTACCTGTCAACCTGTAAACAATATGGATCCCACTCAGTAGCCATATAGCACTTGCTTGCTATGACTTGTAAGGAAAAGCAGGCATGCCTGAGTTACTCGGCTGAACGAGATTACCAGGTAAACCTAACACAGAGCCCCACTTTATGGCCAGAAAGAAACACTCTCCCCATTGTACAGATGAACAAACAAAGACTTAAACAACTCCCCAAAGTTTCCACAATGTCTCTGCAACAGAACTGCCTGCCTAAGATATTTGTATGGTGTCTCTGTTACTGTAGCAGCCAGCTAGACAACCAACCTCATAATTGATGTATTGACAGACTCCCTCTTCCATTGTACATTTTATTAAAAGCATTTTTTAAAAAAAATCTAAATATTAATGGAAAGGGAAAGGTCCCCTGTGCAAGCACCAGTCGTTTCCGACTCTGGGGTGACGTTGCTTTCACAACGCTTTCACGGCAGACTTTTTACGGGGTGGCTTGCCATTGCCTTCCCCAGTCATCTACGCTTCCCCCCCCCCCCAGCAAGCCGGGTACTCATTTTACCAACCTCAGAAGGATGGAAGGCTGAGTCAACCTTGAGCCGGCTACCTGAGAATCCAGCTTTTGCTGGGGATCGAACTCAGGTCGTGAGCAGAGCTGAGGACTGCAGCACTGCAGCTTTAACACTCTGTCAATAAACCAAAAGTAGGTTTGTAACTTACAGATCCACACCTGAACAGCATACTCAAGATTGCTACAGCAATCTCCAGATTTTGAAGGAACAATTCAGAGTAAAACGTCTGTTAAATAAAATATTTCAAGCGTGCTAATCTTTTAAACATATTTTAAAGTTGTTTTTTTTAAAAAAATCTTTGTTTCTGTCCTTTATAAAGTTTATATCTCCACTACCTGGCATTATATTTTATGACACACATGGCCTGGCCCAACAACATCTCATTTATGTTCCAATGTATTGTTGGGACTCTCTGTCTGAGGCAAGTGACGCTCTGTATTCTTGGTGCTTGGGAGGAGCAACAGTGGGAGGACTTCTAGTGTCCTGGCCCCACTGATGGACTTGATGGCACCTAGGGGTTTTTGGCCACTGTGTGACACAGAGTGTTGGACTGGATGGGCCATTGGCCTGATCCAACATGGCTTCTCTTATGTCAGATCCTGCCTTCATAACAAATGAATTTGACACCCCTCGCCTGGAGCATCTCCGACAAGGGTTTGTCCAGCAGCTGCTTGAAGACTGCCAGGGAGGGGGAGCTCACCACCCTCTTTAGGAAGCCTATTTCACTGCAAGTTTTGTGCCTGGAAAAAGGCACAAAGCAGACCTCCACAGCCTTGTTGTTGTACTGGAACTTTATTCTAGATAAAATGTGAATTGGGGGGTTTCAATCCTTGCACACTATGTACAATTAAATTATTCTAAAGTCTGATAAAGTGCACAGTCTGCTACCTACTGTAGAGTGGGCGGCATATAAACCTAATGAAAATAAAAAATAAAATAAAGTTGTACGAGGATGCAAGGAAACAGCACTGTCTGCAGCACATCCAAAGAGTGAACGAATGCATGAAAACTCACACAAGCCAGTGCCTACTGACCCAGTCCTGCTTATTTAAGCCTATTTCATATCACTTTCCTTAAAAGTCCCCAGCATGATTTCAAAACCAGCATGGCGGATGTCGCCATGAGTCACTTGCAGCTGTGTATACGTTTGTTACATTTTTGCTGTGAAAAGTGGGGTTGCAAAGTCTGACTCAGGAAATATCTGGGGACCTTGGGGGTGGAGCCAGGAGCAAGGTTGCAACAAGTGCGACTGAACTCCGAAGGGAGTCCTGGCCAGCACATTTAAAGGGACTGTACAACTTTTCAATGCCTTCCCTCCATCGGAAATAATCAAGGATAAGAACGTAAGAGAAGCCATGTTGGATCAGGCCAACGGCCCATCAAGTCCAACACTCTGTGTCACACAGTGGCAAAAAATGTTATATACACATATACACTGTGGCTAATAGCCACTGATGGACCTGTGTTCCATATTTTTATCTAAACCCCTCTTGAAGGTGGCTATGCTTGTGGCCGCCACCACCTCCTGTGGCAGTGAATTCCACATGTTAATCACCCTTTGGGTGAAGAAGTACTTCCTTTTATCCATTTTAACCTGTCTGCTCAGCAATTTCATTGAATGCCCACGAGTTCTTGTATTGTGAGAAAGGGAGAAAAGGACTTCTTTCTCTACTTTCTCCATCCCATGAATTATCTTGTAAACCTCTATCATGTCACCCTGCAGTCGACGTTTCTCCAAGCTAAAGATAGGGGCACTTTCTTTGGGGACTCACAGAATTAGGACTTCCTGGCCCAATTCTTTTATCTGGTCTAAACGTACTGCTCATTCATTTCATGGACGGCCACAAGTTCTAGTACTTCTTCCTCTACCTTTTCCACTCCATGCATAATTTTGTAAACCCTCAATCATCATTTCTCCAAGCTAAGGACCCCCTAACCTCTTTAACTTTTCTTCACGTGGAAAGCGTTCCATTCCCTTTTAAAAAGGAATCCTAGCATTACATTAGGCACCCCTGGCTCTTAGAACTGGAATCTTGCAGTCCCGAGACCACCCCCGACATAAAACTAAAAATGCAGACTAAACCAAATGCCGTATGGTATATAATGTAGGTAAACAGACCGATAGGACTTCATTCCCCCAAGCATCCAGCATCCAAGGTATTAACCTGGCTCATCGCTCTTCATCTTGATTACATCCAGTACCAAGACGCAATGGAAGCCTCCTGTCAGACAGGTTTTGCGATGACGACTCAAGGGAAATGATCCTGGCTCACGACACGCAGGATTTAGATGGTGCTTCGTTCTTATTCACTGCCGCAAGCAGAGGCTCATGAAGATTCCAGTCTTGGAGAAATGCTGGTTTCTTCCCCTAGAATCTACACATTATTGCCATTGGTCATGTCTGTTGGTGAAAAGATGCAAGTACATCAGCTCACACAGATATAGAGGAAATCGCAAGCTTCGCTTTTGCACTGCAAGGTACAGACTAAGCATCCAACTCCTGCAAAGACGTAGGGAGGTGACAGAACCATAAGAGCCTGACATTGTACTACATGAAAAATTAACTGTTTTACTTCCTAAACATCACAGAGTTAAAGCATGCCGAGATATTAAGTCTGCACATTTATTAGGGCATAGAGCGAGGTAAGTCTGCATACAACTGGCCGTGGCATAAAGGGCCACCAAGCTGCAAGTGACTTAAGGCAAGCCAGTAGGGTTTTCGAGGCGAGAGCCGAACAGAGGTGGTTTGCCATTGTCTGCCTCTGCACAGCGATTCTGGACTTCCTCGGCAGTCTCCCATTCAATTGCTAACCAGGGCTACATCTCCTTCACTTCTGAAATCTCCCATAAACAATGTATTAGCATGTAAAAACCCCTAGCTAGGAATGGAACGAGCCAGGAAGGGGTGGAGCCTCGAGATGCAGAATGCATGGGAAGCAGAGGAGGGAAGGCAAGACTGCTCTACAGGAAAGCTGAAACCTTAGCCATGGGCTCGTAACGCCTTGTTTTAAGGTGTAGTAGGAACTCCTTTGCATATCAGGCCACAGACCAGTGTTCCCTTTATGCTGAGTTAGTGTGAGCTAGCTAGTGAGCCAGTTTGGTGTAGTGGTGAAGTGCGCGGACTCTTATCTGGGAGAACTGGGTTTGATTCCCCACTCCTCCACTTGCACCTGCTGGAATGGCCTTGAATCATCCATAGCTCTCCCAGGAGTTGTCCTTGAAAGGGCAGGTGCTGTGAGAGCTCTCTCAGCCCCACCCACCTCACAGGGTGTCTGTTGTGGGGGAGGAAGGGAAAGGAGATTGTAGGCCGCTCTGAGACTCTGTCCTTCAAAGGGCAGCTGCTGTGAGAGCCCTCTCAGCCCCACCCACCTCACAGGGTGTCTGTTGTGGGGGAGGAAGGGAAAGGAGATTGTAGGCCGCTCTGAGACTCTGTCCTTGAAAGGTCAGCTGCTGAGAGAGCCCTCTCCAGCCCCACCCACCTCACAGGGTGTCTGTTGTGGGGGGAGGAAGGGAAAGGCGATTGTAGGCCACTCTGAGACTCTGTCCTTGGAAGGGCGGCTGCTGTGAGAGCTCTCTCAGCCCCACCCACCTCACAGGGTGTCTGTTGTGGGGGAGGAAGATAAAGCCGCTCTGAGACTCTGAGATTCGGAGTGAAGGGCAGGATATAAATCCAATATCATCATCACCTTTTTTAGCCTCCAGCTCACACCTTTTTGTCTCAGCTCAGGAAGGACAGCCCCAGAGCAAACTCATTGATGAAGCAGCCAAATCATCTGCCCACAACTTTAATATCGATAGCTCATGAAGTAGAACTTTTGCTCACAGGACTCAAGTTTAGAGGGAGCATTGCCACATACCCCTGATGTAGCCAGTCCTCCCAGAGCTTTCAGGAGCTCTTCTAACAGGGCCTACTGTGAGCTCAGGGGTTGTGTGGCCTAATATGCAAAGGAGTTCCTGGTACAAAAAAAGCCCTGAAGGTAACAATGATTTGTGGATGGAAACTGTTAAAGGAGGGAGGCTTCTGTGCTAAATTGAAAGCTTCAGAATTAAGAGCTCTGCTCAGGGCTTTTTTGGTAGAAAGAGCCCCGCAGGAACTCGTTTGCATATTAGGCCACACCCCCTGGTGTCACCATTGTTTCACATAGGACTTTTTGTAGGGAAAAAACCAGCAGGGATTCATTTGCATGTTTGGCCACACACCCTGACACCAAGCCAGCCGGAACTGTGTTCCTGTTTAAAAAAAAAACCCTGACTGTGCTCATTTGGGACTCTTGTCTTCAAAGCTGGTGCACAGATTGTTCAGCTGGATACTTCCTGGGCTACCAACAAGAGGAAGGAGAGGGAATTTGGGGGTGGCAAGCTAACTGTTTGGGCTTTAAAAGTTCACTGTTCTGTTGCGCCACCAAGTTCATTGATTTTTGTTACATTACATGATGCTAAGTGGACAAATGAAAATGTTTTTTCTGCAGGAAAAAGCCCAGCAGGAACTCATTTGCATATTAGGCAACACCCCGACATCACCATTGTTTGGCACAGGGCTTCTTTGCAGGAAAAGCCCAGCAGGAACTCATTTGCCTATCAGGCCACACCCCTGACACCACCATTGTTTGGCACAGGGGTTCTTTGCAGGAAAAGCCCAGCAGGAACTCATTTGCCTATCAGGCCACACCCCTGACACCACCATTGTTTGGCACAGGGGTTCTTTGCAGGGAAAGCCCAGCAGGAACTCATTTGCCTATCAGGCCACACCCCTGACACGACCATTGTTTTGCACAGGGCTTCTTTGCAGGAAAAGCCCAGCAGGAACTCGTTTGTATATTAGGCCACACTCCTGGTGCCAAGCCAGCGGGAACTGCGTTTCTGTGCATTCCTGCTCAAAAAAAGCCCTGGTTTTAGTCTCTGGATTATTGCAAGATTCATTCGAAGTTCTGCCCCACAGAACCCACAAGCTGAGCTTACACATGCACAAGAACACTGCAAACCAAGTAACCCTGCATACAACTGGCCATGGCAAGCGGACTCTGGAAAGCAGCTGGGATGGAAAACCCCAAACAATAATTTGCTTCTCCTGGCCTTTCCAATCCATTTTTGTTCCAACACAAATCGGCTATAAAAACAAGATAAAAACCGAAGCCTGCCTTGACTTCCAACAACACGGCAAAGTTAAGGTTTCCTCCTGAAATGCCAAAGAGAAAGCAAAAGCCCAAATTGCATGTTTGGTGCAGCAAAGCTCGATGAAAGAAACTTCAGCTCAAGACGCTTCTTGCGCAACCATCTGCTTGCAAGAGGGGGTGAGTAAATCACGCGAGCCGCCCGGAAGGCTGGTTTGCCTGCGCAGCAGAACTCGCTGAGCAGAGCTGGAAACGCGAACGCATCCCGAAGACTTCACAACCGTGGAGGAACTGCCAGCAGAGCAAGCTCTTAACCTCTCAGAGCACAACAACTGGTGACGTTTCTTATTGTAAATAAGCCTCGCTTACAGCAGGGTATCACTTGTCGTTAAGGGCCATTCGGAGGGTTGCTGCAGTGCTGAAAGACGAAATGCTGGTTACAAGAGCCCCCGACTGATCCGCAGGGAACAAGGAGTTCTATAAAAGCCTTCGGTGGAATGACTAAGGGTGGGTCTGTATGTCAGGGAACAGCACGGTTCCCACGCCAGCGTAGGTCACGGATCCATCTTGTGCCAATGCTACCCACTCCTCCAGCGTCTTATTGTGAAAGGGGTGGGGAGGGAGACGAGAGGATGCCGATGTGGGTAATATTCTCTGCCGATTTTGCCAGTCCAAATACCACTCGAACAGCACTGCCCCAAGCAACTGTACCATTCCAGGAACTTAGGAAACCTGGCGAGAGTGGTTATGGATTTGGGGCGGAGGCAACTTGCTCGGAAGAGAAAGTTTGCTGACGTCTTCCTTACTGTGGGAACGTCTCACAGCACCGGGAAGTGCTGCTTGGATTTCTTCGGGTTTCCCCCCCCCTTTAACTTCCTTTATGCTCTGCTTTTCTCCCCGATAGGGATGCCGAAGCAGCTTACATCAGGGGTGTCAAATTCATTTGTTATGAGGGCCGGATCTGACATAAATGTGACGTTGCGGGCCTGGGTCAGGTGTGTCATAAAATGTAACACCAGGCAGCAGAGAGATAAACTCTATAAAGGACACAAACAATGATTTTCAAAAAATCATAAAATAAAACATGATTAAAACATTAGCACTCATTGGTCTTAAAGGTGCTTTGAACATATGAAGCTGCCTTCTACTGAATCAGATCCTCGGTCCATCGAAGTCAGTATTGTCTTCTCAGACTGACAGCGGCTCTCCAGCTGAGGTTTTTCACACCTCTTTGCCTGGACCCTTTTTTGGAGATGCCGGGGATTGAACCTGGGACCTTCTGCTTCCCAAGCAGATGCTCTACCACTGAGCCACCGTCCCTCCCTGCTTTCTTTGTATCTCTCCCGTGCAATCAAGGGAACTGGGCGAAGGAAGCTCTGGCTATTTCCTTCCTTCCCCAGGGGACCAGGAGGGGAGGAGCTGCAGCCAATAGAAGGAAGAGAGGCTTGCCTCAGTAGCTCTGCTGTGCGATTGAGCCTGGCAAAGCAAGCTATCTGTTCCTCTTTCCTCCCCAAGGGAGGAGTCTCAGCCAATGGAGAAAATAGAAGCTTTGCTCTACAGCTCCTGAGTGATTGAGTGAGCCTTGCAAAACAAGCTGTGATGCAGAAGGAAGCGAGAGGGAGAAGGAAGCAGATGACAGCCAGTTGCTCAGGGACCTGATAGGAGCCCTCTGGGAGCCTGATTTGGCCCCTGGGCAGCATGTTTGACACCTCTGACTTACATGATTCACCTCTCCTTCACATTATCCTTACAACAACCCTGTGAGGTAGCGTGCGCATGACCCAAAGTGACCCAGAAAGCTTATGTGGCAGAATGGGGATGTGAGCCCAGGTCTCTCTGAGCCAAGCCCACCACTCTAGCTGCCACACCAGGCTGGTTGAGAATTTCTTTTCAACATCCAGCGCAAAGTTCTGAAAATTTTGCCCGCACCAGATCCGCATTATTCTGAATGAGATCCACTAGGTTCACCATTACTTACAGCTACATTTAACACTGATGGACTTCACGAGTTCCGAACACAGAGAGCTGCTTCTTGACACACGAGACATTGAAAAAAGCAGGATCAACAAAGGGCACAAGAAGGTAGACCTGTTTCAGCCACTGAGAAAGAAAACCAGCAGCGACATCAACTCATTTTCTGGCTATATGACCATGGCTAAGAACATGTTAGCCTGACAGTTCAGCCTAGACTCAGAATCTAGCGTCCTTCACCCACTATGCTGAGTTACTCCTATCTAAGCCTTCTGAAATAGGCTTCAACTCTCCATAAGGATTGCACAGTACGTCTTGCATATGGAGAGGTGCATGTAGGAGGAAGTTCCGTCTCCATAAATCTCAGTGTTCGCAGAGTTCTTTTTATTCCACCTACACACCCCAATGAAGAAACATGGCCACAAAACATACTTTATCTCTGAGCTTATAACCTCTGAGCCTTCGATTTACTTGACCCAGCGCCTTCGGTTTTCCTTCCTTTCCTCTCCGTATGGGGTGGCCACGTTTGTGCTGCGTTGTGTACTGAGAGATCTATCAGCCTTCTTTCCTTCTCATGATGAAAGAAAGTGCTGGTTTCAAAATGCTGCATGGGAATGCTTCAGAGTAAAAGGAGGTGAGAGGAGAGACTGGATTTATAACCGCACCCTTCGCTAACCAAAGGAGTCTTCAAAGCAGCTTACAATCCTTTCCCTTCCTCTCCCCACAACAGACACCCTGTGAGGTAGGTGGGGCTGAGAGAGCTCTGAAAGAATCCGCTCCTGAGCAGAACAGCCTTGAGAGAACCTGTGGTTGACCCAAGATCACATCAGCAGGTGGGGAATCAAACCAGGTTCTCCCACATAAGAGTCCGTGCACTTAAACCACTACACCAAACTGGCTTAAGGAAATGACACCCCGCAAATAGCAAATATTTAATTTTTAAAAAATAAATCTTGGGAGTGAAAACTCGTGGAAAGAACATCGACCGTTTGAGACACGCAACGACACCACACTACCGTACAGAAAACGGTAAAGATAAAACAACTTCCAATGAAGGATAAAGCAGGAAGTGCCAAAGCAGGATCACATCTGAATATCAACAAGACGAAGTGTTTTTTTGAAGGTATCAGCTTTCATGTGCACACACACTTCTTCAGATACATTGAAATGGAAATAAAATAAAACAAATGTGACTGCCAGAACTCAAAACAAAGAAAGAGGGGAGGGGGAGAGAGGGAGAAGGAGAAAGAAAGTCAATTAGCATACAACATAATGAAGATGGATTTGGATGAATTAAATCCTAACAAATGGTGACTGTATAAACTTAGCTTATTCCTTGCATCTGTTAAACCACCACCTTCATTATGCTGTATGCTAATCTGCTCACCCTCTAGCTATATGCACCGACTGTTAACATCCATTTCAACGTATCTGAAGATGAAGAAATTGAAATTGCTCAAGAATTTCTACTCCTTGGTTTCATCATCAACCAAAAAGGCGAGTGCACCCAAGAAATCAGATGGAGATTGGGAAGGGCAGTCACATGAAGGAACTAGAAAAGAATTTTAAGGGTAAGGATGAGTTGCCGGTGACCAAAATCAAGTTCATTTGTGCCATAATATCCCCCCATTACTTTGTATAGGTATGAAAGTTGGTCAGTGAAGAAAGGTGGCAGGAAGAAAATGGGATTGATTTGAAATGTAGTGTTGTAGGAGAATTTTATGAATACCATGGACCACCAAAAACACAAATAGTATGCTTGAGACAAAAATCAAGCCTGAACTCTCCCTAGAAACTAAAATGACTCAGCTGAGACTATCACACTTGTTTTATCATGAGAAGGGTCTATGGCAGGGCTTTTTTTGTAGCAAGAAATCCTTTGCACATTAGGCCACACCCCCTGATGTAGCCAATCCTCTCGGAGCTTACAGCAGGCCCTGCACTAAGAGCCCTGTAAGCTCCAGGATTGGCTACATGAGGGGTGTGGTCTAATATGCAAAGGAGTTCCTGCTACAAAAAAAAGCCCTGGTCTCTGGAGAAGACAATCTAGCTAGAAAAAGTTGACAGTAACGAGAAAAGAAGATGACTCAACAGGAGATGGGCGGACTCAGTTTGCAAGTCAGAATAGCTGTTAAAGAACAGGACTTTTGGGAGGACGTTAATTCATAGGAGCAACATAAGTTGGGGAAGCAACTTGATGGCAATTAACAATGCGCATGTCTCCCCCTGTTTTTCTAGACCAGTAATAGTCATTTTCAACATTTGGTTCTGCACCTCTAGCCTGACATGGCAAACAGTCTAACTGGTGAAGCAGATTTAAGTATCCTTACAGTAACTGTTCCCAGCTGCTCTCTTACTAGGCCCAAAACCAACAAGACGCTAATTAAAACTGGGCAGCAAGTCCTAGACCTCAGCTGCAGCTATCACTATCCACAGGCAATCAGGGTTGATCCATCATCTCTGGGATTATAAAAACATAATAGAAGCCATGTTGGATCAGGCCAATGGCCCCTCCAGTCCAACACTCTGTGTCACACAGTGGCCAAAACCCAGGTGCCATCAGGAGGTCCATCAGTGGGACCAGGACACTAGAAGTTCTCACACTTTTGCCCCTCCAAAGCACCAAGAATACAGAGCATCACTTCCCCCAGACAGAGTTCCAGCAATACGCCACTGATGTACCTCTGCTCCATATGCTTATCCAATTCCCTCTTGAAGATGGCTATGCTTGTAGCCGCCACATACTGTGGCAGGGAATTCCATGTGTTAATCACCCTTTGGGTGAAGAAGTACTTCCTTTTATCAGGTTTAATCCGACTGCTCAGCGATTTCATTGAATGCCCATGATTTCTCGTATTGTGAGAAAGGGAGAAAAGGACTTCCCTCTTTACCTTCTCCATCGCATGCATAATCTTGCAAACCTCTATCATGTCACCCCTCAGCCGACGTTTCTCCAAGCTGCTTTTTGGCTATGCCGTACACGTGCTTTTCGCAGCCCTTCCAACTGTGAATAACACAGCACTACTCTACAGATGCACCCTGCATTATTGCTTCAGTAGTAAAACTGGAACCCTGACCCGGATAGCCCAGGCTTGCCCCCACTGTGTCAGATCTCGGAAACTTGAATGGGAGACCACCAAGGAATAGCAGGGTCATTTTGCAGGGGCAGGCAATGGCAAACCCACCCCTGAATGCCTCTTGCCTTGAAAGCTCTAAGGCAGGGGTGGCCAATGGTAGCTCTCCAGATGGTTTTTTTTTGCCTACAACTCCCATCAGCCCCAGCCAGCATGGCCGATGGCTGGGGCTGATGGGAGTTGTAGGCAAAAAAAAAAAAAAAAATCTGAAGAGCTACCGTCGGCCACCCCTGCTCTAAGGAATCACTGCAAGTTGGCTGTAACTTGCTGGCAAAACAAAAAATCTGAAGCAGGAAACAGTGTGGTATGTTTAATTAAAAAAATGTCAAGGTGATTTAAAAAAAAAAAAGTGAAAACAGAATACAAGTTACTTTCCAAACAGTACTTCGCAAGGAAGATTATCGTGTAGAAAGCCGCAATCCAGGTTCCAAGCTCACAATTCAAATTCTCAGCCCATGGTCAAGAAATAAGGCTTGTAAGGAAATGAAATGCACTCATTTGACCGAAGCTTTGTTACTCCGCTGTGGACAGGTAAAAATCAGCAACTGCTTGTTGATGTGCCTTCTCTGTGGTGGCCCCCATGTGACAGAATGGCCTAGGGTTATCAGGAAGACACCCCCCCATTGTCTTGCAGAATGTGTGGGAAAGAAATATTTTTCTATAAAGAGATCAGAACTACAGTTTAAGGCTAGTTTCTTCTTTGTTTTTATTCTTTCCCGAGCGCTGCTGTTTACTTCCCCTCTTCTTCCCCCGCGTACACGAGCTGCTCAGAGCCTCGATACTTCAAAAGCCTGACTTGCTCAAGGGCCTGAAGGGAAGAGGCTTGCTGTGCATGTTGCTCACGCCTGAAAGCACCACAGACTCTCCCAGCACAGTCATGCAAAGGAATCACCCGACAACGCTGGCAGGCTGCTACAGAAAAAACCTGACAACTGCGCTGTTCGGTTGCCAGGTAGGTCACTCAACACCACCCAGTCCTGACACTACAACAACGTAACACAACAGGCTTGCAGTCATAGAGAGAAAAAAAAATCTCTTGACCGTTTTGTATTTATTGCTTTCATGGTTACAGAAGCTGACTAGGATGCTACTTTCGTTTTCCTGCCCTGTGGCTTCACCCCGCCCCTTAGAACTGTTGCCACAACTTTACAATTCCATTGCACCTCCATCTTAAAAGCATGTAAAACCTCCTGTACAGATACTCTATCAAACAACACAGCATAGCTAGAAGATTTGGATTTATATCCTGCCCTATACTCTGAATCTCAAAGTCTCAGAGCGGTCAGAATCTCCTCTACCTTCCCCCCCACCCCCACAACAAACACCCTGTGAGGTAGGCGGGGCTGAGAGTGCTTTTACAGCAGCTGCCCTTTCAAGGACAGCTTCTATGAAAGCTATGGCTGACCCAAGGCCATCTCAGCAGGTGCGAGTGGAGGAGTGGGGAATCCGAAGTTATAACTAGTGTTCCGCAGGGCCTGCAAGACTGAATTGTTTAGGATGGCATGTGACATTTAAATGGGAGAGGGCTGCCACCTCACCTGGATCTATCTCGCATTAGTGCCATCTGCCTAGGATCTGACCGCTTTGGAGAAAGGAAAACACTATTTGATCTTGCCTGAATAGATGGAAGTGGCACCATTGCGATTTTATCTGACTGTTCTATTGTTTTAACGTTATTATCTTATGTTGTTAGCTGCCTTGAGTATTCGTAGAATGGGCGGGATAGAAGTCTAACGAAATAAATAAATAATCCTTACAGCATTCAAAGATATCAAAATGGATGATCGCTATTCTCTCCCCCCCCCCAAAAAAAAGAACAGGTTTGAGTGGGGAAAACTATGACATTTTAATTTGCAGTAACAAATTATTTATTTATTCTATGACTTATATCCCGCCCTTCCCATAAAATTAACGATGTGCTACTCCTACTCTGAATTAGGATTTTTTTTTGCTGATCAACAGACCCACTGATGCTTTAGGCTGATTCTGCATAGAGCTGAGGGCTGGACCAGATGGCCTCTATGGCCCCTTCCAACCTTGTGATTCTACAACCTATCAAATTTTGGCAAACTGACAGCCTCTCATTATACAGTGTTCAGATGTTTCCTGAAGCCAGAAATGCCACTGTTTAAGGGACATCTTTTCCCTTTTTTGTCTCTCTTTCTTCTGAACTTTATAAATATTAATTGTCCAAGTGCACGAAATGAACAAATAAATAATTAATAAAGACAAAAAGGAACAGCTACATGCAAACCAACATTTCTTACATGTTACAGCAGCGGTCCCCAACCTTTTTGGCACCAGTTTTGTAGAGGACAATTTTTCCAAGGACCGGGGCGGCGGGGAGAGAGGGAATGGTTTCTGGATGATAGAATTTTGCATTTTATTTCTATTAGTTTGGTGTGGTGTTTAAGTGCATGGACTCTTATCTGGGAGAACCGGGTTTGATTCCCCACTCCTCCACTTGCAGCGGCTGGAATGGGCCTTGGGTTGGCCATTGCTCTCACAGAATAGTCCTTGAAAGGGCAGCTTCTGGGAGAGCTCTCTCAGCCCCTCCCACCTCACAGGGTTGTCTGTTGTGGGGGAGGAAGGTAAAGGAGATTGTGAGCCACTCTGAGAGTATAGGGCAGGATATAAATCCAATGTATTATTACTGCTACTAAAAGGTAAAGGGAGTCCCCTGTGCAAGCACCAGTCATTTTCAACTCAGGGGTGATGTCGCATCACGACGTTTTCACAGCAGACTTTTTTACAGGGTGGTTTGCCATTGCCTTCCCTAGTCATCTACACTTTCCCCCCAGCAAGCTGGGTACTCATTTGACTGACCTCGGAAGGACGGAAGGCTGAGTCAACCATGAGCCGGCTACCTGAACCAGCTTCCGCTGGGATCGAACTCAGGTCGTGAGCAGAGCTTAGGACTGCAGTACTGCAGCTTTACCACTCTGTGCCACGGGGCTGCTGCTACTACTACTACAGTGTAATATATAATGAAATAATTATACAACTCACGGCCCGGTTGCTAACAGGACACAGATTGGTACCGGTCCACGGATCGGGGACCCTTGTGTTACAATATCTGCTCCTCCATGAGGGACAAGACTTCTTGGCATTTTTTTATCAATGTCTGCACATCTCTATTCCTTCTGACTAGTGCTCAACAAAGAAGGACATGCCTCGTACGTACCTTTCTCACCACCTCGCTTGGGTTTGGCAACCAATGCACAGGCTGCATCAACGGGGATCAGCTCAGGGGCCCTTGGACTCTCACGGTGCATTCCATATACAGGTTCTTTCTCTCTCTCCCAAGATCCATCGCCCAGTTTCTCAACTGTTCCCATAAGCCTCTTCTGATGTCACAGACTTCGTCACAAGGTGCTGCATCGCTGCTTCCATAGACTGCTCAGTGCTTTGGAGGGCAGGTCAACTGGTTGCTGCATGACGCTCAACGCCAGATTATAAACTTGCTGCTGAAACAAGCAAAACCTCGGTTGAGTGGGGTTATGAATTAAGGCCCCAGCACATCATCTTGGAGGTTTCTGTTGTTGTTGTTTTGTTTTAACTCAGCCTCCTTTCCCTACTCCCTCCAACTTGAACTTATTCACAAATTCAGAACAATAGATCTCCCAACCCCAGGCTGAACAGGGACAAAGGAGTCTTATGTCAGTACACATGATAAGCATTTCTCCCTGGCTCCAATCAAACTGATAATGTTTTGCACTGTACCTCTGCCTCCTGAATTCCTTCTTTGCAACAATGGTGAGGGATATGGAGACCAAGTCCTATGAGGAGAGGCTGAAGGAGCTGGGCATGTACAGCCTGAAGAGGAGGCTGAGAGGTGATAGGATCACCATCTTCAAGTACTTGAAGCGCTGTTATCTAGAGGATGGTGTGGAATTGTTTTCTGTGGCCCCAGAAGGTAGGACCAGAACCAAGGGGTTGAAATTAAATCAAAAGTTTCCGACTCAACATTAGGAAGAACTTCTTGACTGTTAGAGCAGTTCCTCAGTGGAACAGGCTTCCTCGGGAGGTGGTGGGCTCTCCTTCCTTGGGAGGTTTTTAAACAGAGGCTGGATGGCCATCTGACAGCAATGCGGATCCTGTGAATTTAGGGGGAGGTATTTGTGAGTTTTCTGCATTGTGTAGGGGGTTGGACTAGATGACCCTGGAGGTCCCCTTCCAACTCTATGATTCTGACTGGGAAAGAAGAACTCAAGATGTCTGCATTCCAACTTGTATCAGACAGGAGCTTTGACTCTTGAAAGCTTATACCTCAAAAAATCTTGTGGGTCTCTCAGGTTCTACTGGACTTCAATCTAGCTTTTCTACCCCTCCAACAATGCCCAATCCAACAGCAGAACACGCATACATCCCTGTGTGAAGACATTTCCATGCAGCTTGCTGCCATGTACAAAGATCTGTTGACTGGGATGTGCTAAATACAACGCTGGCACCAGAAAAGGGAAGAGAATAAAACATTTCCCTACCAAACTAGGGTTAGATAGTAGACCTCCAAGGAATATCAGGGTTGTGTTGTGGAGGCAGGCAAAAGCAAACTACCTGTGAACATCTGTGAACTACCTGTTTTGAAAACCCCAGGGGGTCACCCTGAGTCAGCTGTGACTTGATGGCACTTTCTACCACCACATCAGTGTGATGCTCCTGAAGCACTGGGTGCAGTTCTGGAGACCTCACTTCAAGAAGGATGTGGACAGAGTGGAGCAGGTGCAGAGGAGGGCCACGGGGATGAGCAGGGGCCTGGAGACCAAGCCCTCTGAGGAAAGCCCTCTGGGAAGGTTCAGTCTGGAAAAGAGAAGGTTTGGGGGGGGGGACAGGATTGCTCTCTGGAAGTATTTGGAGGTCTGTCACTTGGAGGAGGGCAGGGAGCTGTTCCTGTTGGCAGCAGAGGAGAGGACTTGCAACAATGGGTTTAAATTAAGGATGGGAAGGTACCGGCTGGATATTAGGAAAAATATTGTTCAGCAGTGGAATTGGCTACCTAGGAAGGTGAAGAGCTCCTCACTGACAGTCTTTAAGCAACGTCTGGACAAACCCGAAGTCAAGCTGCACCTTTAAGACCAACCAAGTTTTATTCAGAACGTAAGTTTTTGTGTGCTCTCTAAGCACACTTCATCAGACGAGGGGATCAGGTATTATGGGCTGAAATACATGCAGTTTGTTGATAAGAGGGCAAACTGGCTGTGAACAAACACCTGTAAGGAATGTTGTAGTCTGATCCTGCATTGAGCAGGGGGCTGGACTAGATGGCCTGCATGGCCCCTTCCAATTCAGCAACTCTGATTCTTTCTGAAAACCACAGAGAGAGCCACCTTTACAACAGAGTAGCAGAGATATGAAAGTCACAGAACTATAACAGGGAAAGTGGGAGAGCTGTCAGTCACCCATAGAAAAATACATGTATCTTTTGCTACAGGAAACAAAACCCACTTGGATCTTGGCTGGTAAAAGTTCCACCTGCAATAGGATCCTCTCCCTCCCTGGAAACTTATGCTCTTTCGAGTATTCTTCCTCCACAAGAAAGACTGAGCCCCCCAGTAAGGGAATGACAGTCAGAGCGTCTCATTCAGTAGGTATTTGCAAGGGTCCACAAATGTGGCAGCAAGGGCCACTTTTAAATTTGGCTGGGCTACCAGCTTCTAGTGAGCGCCCCTTCATTAAAAAGGTAAAGGTAGTCCCCTGTGCAAGCACCAGTCATTTCCAACTCTGGGGTAACGTTGCTTTCACAACGTTTTCACAGCAGACTTTTTATGGTTTGCCATTGCCTTCCCCAGTCATCTACGCTTTCCCCCCAGCCAGCTGGGGACTCCTTTGACCAACCTCGGAAGGATGGAAGGCTCAGTCAACCTCGAGCCGGCTACCTGAACCCAGCTTCCACCAGGATTGAACTCAGGCCATGAGCAGAGAGTTCAGACTACAGTACTGCAGCTTTACCACTCTGCGCCACGGGGCTCTTACTCCCCTTCACTGGCAGTCTTGAATTGTTCAGATTCGCTTTTAAAAACTAAGGGGAGGTGCCTACCATCCCACGGCATCGACAGCCAAACTGAAACCAGTATATGGATCATCAGAGCGCTAAATAATAACTGAAAACACCAATGGATGCAGCGCTAAATAATAAGTAGCAAAACCGAAATACATCTTGGACCTTTGCAGATTACAAATTACGCATTTATGGTTTTGTTGTATATATTTTTTTAAATCTATGTTATTTTTACCTGTCGTTAGCTGCCCTGAGCTCGTCAGGGGAAGGCGGGATATAAATGCGACAAAATAATAAATAAAACGTGGCTGGATGATTATCCGTTGGAGATGCTTCAGGCTGATCCTGCAGGGAGCAGGGGGTTGGACTAGAGATGGCCTATATGGCCCCTTCCAATTCTAGGATTCTACATTTTAGAATCGAGCTTTTAGATTTAGAAGCGAGCTTTTGTTCATCAGTAATCGGTATAACTTTCTTTACAGCCTAATGACTGATCCTTATACTCCCCATTTGGCTTAACCCTATAGATGAGAAAACTGACCACTTTTCATCCCTTAAGTAAAAAACAATTTAAGTCAAGCTAGTTTAGCTATAAATGACCATATAAAGGATACTGATTTCCAATGGGGTGTGCTCTCCCCTGCTATTTAACTTCACTCTAGCGTTCCCACATCAACAAGCATGTTACTTATCTGCATTATGAGTCCCAAGGTATCACCATGCAATTACACTGGTTAGATTTAACATGCTACCACCCAGACTGCCATTGGGAAGATACAAAAACATTACATCTGATTGAAAGTTTTGTCTTTGCTCTGTTTGTCCTTGCCAGTTTGGTGTAGTGGTTAAGTGAGGACTCTTATCTGGGAGAACTCTGTTTGATTCCCCACTCCTCCACTTGCACCTGCTGGAATGGCCTTGGGTCAGCCATAGCTCTGGCAGAGGTTGTCCTTGAAAGGGCAGCTGCTGTGAGAGTCCTCTCAGCCCCACCCACCTCACAGGGTGTCTGTTGATGGGGGAAGAAGACATAGGAGAATGTAAGCTGCTGTGAGTTAGAGAGAAGGGCGGGATATAAATCTGCACTCTTCTTTTTATAACCTGATTGATACACGAATTCACATGTTTTTGCACTGTACAGTCTCTGTTCAAGCCTGCTTGGATTTACTGGAACCCGTCTTGGCTGATAAAAAGATCCTGAAAATCTTATTGGCGGAGTGGTCTAAAGAACTGTCATAACTGTGGCTAAATTTGTGCGTTCTACAATCAAAAGAAAGGCAGAAATAACAACCAGTGTTTAACTTAATCAAATTCTAATCTTTAAACTGTTATAGTTCACATCCCAGTAACCAACTGTTCCTGGATATACAAGTCAAACCAAGGCCCACCACCCCTTCCACGAGTTCTCAATTCACTGCAAGGAACTGGAACAGATCTCACGTCACACTGTGTGACAGCGACACATTCTACACCAGTTCTATGGTGCGCACATCCCTCTTTCACATCACAAGGTCTTGGGGTTACTCAATGACAGGAAGATCTTCTTTTAATGGTTCTGAGCGTTCCAACACATGATGTGAGGTGAAAGTCCAGCCCAACCCCTCTACAGCAGGGGTGGCCAATGGTAGCTCTCCAGATTTTTTTTGCCTACAATTCCCATCAGCCCCAGCCAGCATGGCCGATGGCTGGGGCTGATGGGAGTTATAGGCAAAAAAAAAAACATCTGGAGAGCTACCGTCGGCCTCCCCTGCTCTACAGAATCTTCTCTATGTGCTGGAGGACTCACAGAGAAGCTGTGTTAGTTGTGTCTACAAATAACGGGTTGCTATCGAAAGAAGTCAGAATCTTTGTGTCGTTGAAAAAGGCCTACTGACTGATTAGTATTTTGTTCTATGCATTCATCACGCAGAAAGATGTTAGCCAGTGCTGATGGGTTTTTTTAAAGAGGAAGAACATCCTCTCTCTGCCCTATCCCATCCCATGTGTCATGACTGACAAATGACATTTGCTAAAAACATGGAGATGAGCAATTACTCCATGCTCTATTGAACACGTCACAAATGTTTTGAGTTCTGTTGACTGAGCAACGGCTGCACTAATTGCGACAGCATGCAAATGACTGGAGCTGCAATATATTTTTTCAACACCCCTTCTGAACGACTACACTCAAGAGGTGCTCATCTCACCTTTGAGAAGCCGGTAATTCCACAAGTTTTGATCCGACTTTTCTAGAGAAAAAGGCCCCGGAAGTATCCATGGGATATAATGTGACCCCAGCTAACACAAAGATAATCACACTACATACCTCTACAGACGACCATGGAATAAATCAGTTCCTAAGCGACAGAAACAATAAAAGTGCTGAGCAGCAGGTTTCTAACCAAAATCCACAGCAACCTTGCCCGTGTGTCATCTGCTGACCAACACAGATGCCAAAAGCTGGTCTGAGCAAGTTTTTCAACGGAACCAAAGCTGCCCTCAGACCCAGCTCTGCTACACCCAAAAAGAACAGACGCTGGAAAGCCATCTCTCTACTAGCTACCAAAACGGCAATGCAAAAATGCTCCATACCACCTTCAGCGAATATCCAGCTTCTGTGTTGCCATAAAAGCAGGCATTAATCCCAAGTGCCGCAACCACCGTCATGTCCTCAGCCCAGGTAATGGTCTTCATTTCATTCATTGAAAAGGCGCCTCTGTAAGACGATAAAGCTAAATTAAAGTTTGTATGTAGCAGCAGGCCCGAAACAAGCTTGCCTCTAAGCCAGGGATGGCCAAACTTCCCTAACGTAAAAGCCACACAGAATAAACATCAGATGCTTGAGCGTCAGATCTGACGCTCTAAGCCAGGGGTCCTCAAACTTTTTAAATAGGGGGCCAGTTCACTGTCCCTCAGACTGTTGGAGGGCCGGACTGCCGTTACTGTACAAGGCTGCGGGCCGTCAGTTCTCCGTCTTCTGCATCTCTCTCCCTTCCCCACACCACACACCCCGGCCTGGGAACTCACCTCACCTCAGTATCACTTCACACTCTGTCTCCGCTGCCTCAGCCCAGGGCCGGAAGTGTGCGTTGCTAACGCGAGTTTAGGTCGAACGTCACTTCCAGTCTGATTTTGCCATAACCCGGTGGGCTGCATAAACGTCCTCAGCGGGCCGCATCTGGCCCGCGGGCCGTAGTTTGAGGACCCCTGCTCTAAGCGTTTGCATGTTGTGCTGGCATTACTCCTGACTTCAGCCTTTTATAGCCCAGAGCAAGTTCCTGAACTCAGGAAGACTTCCCAGCATGAATCCCCTACAGTCATTATCTACTACTGAACTGTAGCTTCACTACCATCCTCCCATATTACAATGAACAGGGGTAAGCTACTCTATACACAACACACACTGACCTCTTCCAGAAGCTGACAAGAAAAAGTCTTTCTGTTGCTTTGGCAAATCATTGAAAAACAAGGGAAAAAAAGCAACAGTGTTATATTCAGCAATTGTTCTTCTATACATATCTCCCTTTCCGGAACGAGGATTCCTATCAAATGTGTATTCAAAGCAACGAATCCAAAGGCAATTTGCAACAGGTTACTTCTCTCCAAAACGTTTTGTGGCCTGTTTGTCTAAAAGCCTTGCTGGATCAGACTGGCAGTCCATCTAGGGAAGCATCCTGTTTCATGCAGTAACTAAGATGTTGCCCTGAAGGCCAAGGAACAGGACATAGGGGCCAAGGCCTTCTCCTGACTTCCTCCAAGCTCAGTTATCCAAAGGCTTGCTATGTCTGACTATGGAAGCTGCCTTTAATCACCATGTCACCACTACATGCCTATGGAAACGCTCTTTGCCACTTTGGGGTCAGGCAGCAATTTTCTCGAGGCCAGTTTGGTCAAGGATCCTGGAGGGTTTTGGGGGTTTTTTGGTCATCTTCTGGACATAGAGCAGGTGTCGCTGGAGTGTGTATGGGGAGGGATATTTGTAAATTTCTTGCACTGTGCAGTGGGTTGGACTAGATGACCCTGGCTGTTCCTTCCAACTCTTTGATTCTATGATTACAAATAAATCTATTTTCTACAAATCTGTCCAATTCTGCTTTAAAGCTATTACTAACTCCACTGAGAGTGAATTCACAGTTTAATTACTCGTGGAGCAAAGAAGTCCCTCCTTTTGTGCATGTTGAACCAACTGTTAACTTTATTGGTGTTGTTTGTTTTTTTGCTGCCACAGCCTACCATAGCTATGACAAAGATCCCAAAAGGCAACCATGTTTCGGCGCTGGAGCAGTTGAAGCCACAGCCTCCTAAAAGATGTTGAGAGGAACAGCCATGCAAAGCTTTTACAGCCAAACAAAACTCTAGTGGGGTACCTTAATAGATCAAATTTTATGCCAGCATCAGCTTTTGTGGACTAGAGCCCCACTTCCTCATTGGCTATGAATTGGTCCTTGCTATACAAATCCACTATGAGTATCTTTGCCGCCAATAAGATGGGTTGTAGTTTGTGTATGCTCATAAAGGAACAAAACTTTGTCAGCATTTAAAGTACCACAAAGGCTCTCGTCTGACTACTAAGTTTAGAGCCAATCTGGTCCACAAGCAAAAGCCGCAAACACCATTAAAGCAACACTTTAGCACCACTTCAGGAATCAGGTACAGTGAGCTGACCTCAGGGGAGGGACGGTGGCTCAGTGGTAGAGCATTTGTTTGGGAAGCAGAAGGTCCCAGGTTCAATTCCTGGCATCTCCAACTAAAAAGGGTCCAGGCTAGTAAGCATGAAAAACCTCAGCTTGAGACCCTGGAGAGCCGCTGCCAGTCTGAGAAGACAATACTGACTTTGATGGACCAAGGGTCTGATTCAGTATAAGGCAGCTTCATATGTTCATATAGCTGGTAGGCAATGATTTAGAATGCAAAATGGTACAACTATTCCGTCACTGGATCTTAAATTTGTACCATTTTGCATTCTAAACCTCTGCCTACCAGCTATATGTAGGTCTGCTCACTGTACCTGATTTCTTGTCTGATGAAGTGTGCTTGGAGCACACGAAAGCTTCTGAATAAAACTTTGCTGGTCTTAAAGGTGCCTATTGACTCCTACTTTGTTCTAGTGCTTCAGACCAACACGGTTGCCCACTTTGTTTTACTATATACATTCATTTTAACTCTGTATCGATCGTTGTTACCCACGAGTCTGTTAAGGGAAGGGCAGGTTATAAATCGAAAATAATAAATATCTGGCTGGACACATTGAGATAATTTTGTCTTTCATAGGTATTGTGTATGAAACTCTGTACATGCAGAAATTTGATTTTTAAGAATGTGTTAAAAGATCAAAAAATAGTAAACTGCTGGTACTTATATCGAAAAATGTTTTGTGCTTTTTTTGAGTTATCTATTGCTGTATAATAGAAAAACGGAACAGCGAATTTTTCTTTCATTCCCACTCTCCTTTTCTAAACTCATTGCAATATTTAAAACTGAAAATAATGAATAAATATATTTTTATTTTGTCACCCCTTAACCAATGAACACTTCTAGGGGCCCCGAAATCTCCCACACGGCTTTGGGTCGCTTTTCCCTTCCATAAAAGGAGCGGGAAGGAGGGGGCGGGACAATGAGGCCGAACCGGAAGCAGGAAGACGCAAAGGAACTGCGTCACTGCAGATGTCACATTCGGCTTCCGGTCCCCCAGCCCCGCCCTTTCCCTCAACCTACGTCCGCGAGCCGTTTACCTCACTAACGGTCCTCTCCCTCACGTCACGACCATGTCTCCCCCCCCTCCCCCTTCGGAACGAAAGCGAATTAATTTTTATTTCGTTCTCAGTGAGGGAAAGAGAAATAAGTTACCTTACCGCAGTCGGGACGACCGACGGGGCTCGGTTAGCGCAGGCGAGGCAGCGCCTCCGGCACAGCCGCTCCGGCCCCCCCGCACGAAAGGAGCCGACGACGTGACTGAGCAGCGCACAAAATGGCGCCGGGCGTCGAAGAGAAAAATACAATTCGCAGGCCCAGGACGCGCATGCGCTCTGGAAGCCGGCTCGCCTTCCTTCGCCACCGCCGCAAGTTACTGCGGGTCCCGCCTCCTCTGCCTTCCGTTTCTATGAGACGGAGCCCAGCTAGCCAATCATCGCTCACCATCCTCCCCCTCTCTACTTTTCCCCTCCCTCTCCTTGCCGTCCAATCCCCGCGCTTCACATCCTCCCCCCTCTTTCACCTCCCTCTCTCCCTGGCTCCCTAATCAGAAGGAAGGACGACAAAGCCGGCGACGATTGGTGGAAACTTTGACTCCCCTCCCTTTTAAAGCCTCGCCGTCCAACGGGGCTTCGCCGTCCCTGCGGCTGCGGCCCAATGAAAAGTCCCTCTCCCCAATTAAAAAAAAAAAACAAGCCGTGAAGAGAAAACCCTCTCGCCCAATGGCGTCCCGGCAGAGGCCCAGCGAGAGGCGGGCGGCTCGCCGGGGCGCCCAATCGGGGCGGGCCAGAGCCCCCTCGGGCGTCACGAGCGGCGCCGGCCAATGAGCGGCGCCGCAGCGCAGATTCTCCTCAAGAGCTTGTTATTGGGGGCCGGAGAGGCTCCACTCAGTCAGTCAGTCAGTCAGTCAGTCAGCGAGGGCGCCTCCAGCCGCCGAGCCCGGGCCGTCCGGGGGGCGGGGAGGAGGAGAAGAAGAGGCGGAGCCCCAGCCGAGGCCGGGCCCTCCCCTCGCTCTCTTCGCCGCCGCCGCCGCCGCTGCTGTCGTCGTCGACGCTCTTGGTGGGGAAGGCGAAGAAGGGGCCGCCCGGCGGTGCCTGCTTTGGGCGGGGGCGTGCGCTCTCTCTCCCGGCCGAGGCGAGGAGGACGGGACGGCGGCTGCGGGTGAGTTCGGCGGCTGAGGGGGAGGATGGATCCCTCGGCGCCCCCCTCTCGGCATCCTCGGCGGCGGGGCCTCCCTTCGGCTGCAGGGGCGGCGGTTGCCCGGCTGCTGCGGGGCCGCCGCCTCGCGGGGAAGGGGGTTAGGGAAGCCCACCCCCCAGACACGGCGCTCGCCGAGCTGCTTCCTCTGTCACTTCAGGGGGAGGGAGGGGGCTGTGCGGTGTGTGTCTCTCTCTGCGTGCGTTGTGTGTGTGTCTGTGTGCGTTTTGTGTGTGTGTCTCTCTGTGCGTTTTCTGTGTGTCTCCGTGCGTTTTGTGTGTGTCTCTGTGCGTCTTGTGTGTGTCTCTCTCTGCTCGTTTTGTGTGTGTGTTTCTGTGCACGTTTTGTGTGTATTTGTCTGTGTGCAGGCCAAATGGCTGGTGAGGCCTGAGGATAGCTTAGGCTTCTTCTGCTCTCATTGCTTTTTTTGGGAGGGCGGTAAAAATCTTGGCTGAGGAAAAGGAGGAGGAAGTTTTGTGTGTCTCTCTGTGTGTGGTTTGCGTGTCTCTCTCTTGTGTGTTTTGTGTGTGTCTCTCTGTGTTTTGGTTGTCTGTGTATTTGTGTGTGTGTGTGTGTAGGCCAAATGGCTGGTGGGGCCTGAGGATAGCTTTGGCTTTCTCTGCTCTTATTTTTTTTGGGGGGGGGGGTAAAAATCTTTGCTGGGGAAAAGGAGGAGGAGGAAGTTTTGTGTGTCTCTCCGTGTGTGGTTTGTGTGTCTCTCTATGTGTGTTTTTGTGTGTGTGTAGGCCAAATGGCTGGTGGGGCCTGAGGATAGCTTTGACTTCCTCTGCTCTTATTTTTTTTGTGTGTGGGGGGGGAGTAAAAATCTTTGCTGGCGAAAAGGATGAGGACGTTTTGTGTGTCTCTCTGTGTGTGGTTTGTGTGTCTCTGTGTATTTGGGTGTCTCTGTGTGTATTTGTGTGTGTGTAGGCCAAATGGCTGTTGGGGCCTGAGGATAGCTTTGGCTTCCTCCTCTCTTATTATTTGGGGGGGGGGGGGTAAAAACCTTCACTGGGGAAAAGGAGGAGGAAGTTTTGCAGCACACAAGCTGCAAAAAATAAAATGAACTTGGATTTATTTTTGTGTTGGGGAGGGAGGCAAAGCTGAAGCTTGACGGGGAAGTGACTTGGGAGGAAGGAGGGGGGAGTGACTGGGGCAGGGCCTGGAGGCTGGCAGTGGGTCGGGGTGAGACGTGGAGGGGAGAGAGGAGGTATGGGCGGGGGTGTCAAGCGATTGTTTCAGAAGGGAGCGGAGGGAAAGGGGCTGCTAGGGCTTGCGATCCTCTGGCACCCTTGGGAGCAAGCCCTGCACGATGGAGTCCGGAGTAAACATGCAGCAGGTCGGGCTGTGAGGGTGGCAGACGGAGGGTGTGTCTGGGAGAGTGACTGGCTGTTCGGGCTTCGGAGCTGGGACCAGCTTCCTGATGTTTTCAGAGTCAAGTATGAAGAGGAAGGGTGACCCATTCGGTCTCTACTTGGCCAGGTCTGCCCTCTCTTCTTTGATCTCCTTTTCCCTTCTTTCCTTCTCCTCGAAGGTGTTGCATTCCTGCATGGAGCCCGTGTCTTCCTTCCAGAGGTACTGCAAGAAAAGAGGGGGTGCTGGAAATTGGAATGGCAAGCAGCTGTTGGTGGAGCAGGACTCCATTTCGTCCACTCCGTCCCTTTCAGCACTCTCCTTCCGCTTTCCCAGTGCACATAAGGCCTGAAGTGAAGGAAGGCAGAGGGCATGTGTGTGTGCTAGGGAGAAGGGTGTATCTAGTCATCACCTAGAGGTTTGGAACAGAACTCAGCTGTTGAGAACTCTGCCCTGTTTCTTACGACCATATGGATCTGACTGTTTTCCCCCCTTTTGCTTTCTAGTATTTCTTACAGTTGTGGTAAAGAGACATCTTTTGAGCTGGAACCCCTCAAATAACCTTTAAAGATGAAGGTAAGCATCCGTGTGGGTGAGCTAGGAACTGCTCTTTCCATTCTTTTTTCTTTGGATTCGTCCTTTCTTTGAGCTTTTTGGTGACTCTGTGTTCTTTCACCTTTAATATGTTTTTAAATGGAAAATAAGCATCCTGTTGAGCACATGTTTGGTGACACATGGATTATTTAGCCAACAGAGTCATCTTTGATTGGTCTACCCTAAACCAGGGAGCAATCAGATAGCTTTATTACAGTGAAGTGCAACATGGCCTGGTGAAATTGACTCAAGTTCAAAAAATTATTCTGTTCACTGCCTGAATTTACTCTAGTAAACTAGTTAAATTCTCTGGACTCCTGCCTTGCAGACTTCATTGAAACTATATGAAACCTATTTTTTTTTTTTGGTCTCACTTTTCTTGCGTAGGCGTTGCAGAACTGTTAGTAGCAATTTGCAGAACTAGCTTTTGCCTTTGTAAATGGTTGCATATAGAAATACCCCCCCAAGTATATGTTTCACTCATGTATTGTGACGTATAGCCATTAAAGCAATATCTTCCTCACATGCACGTAAACTGATACATAAGCTATCAGAACCTCTCTTCCGTGTTAGAATTACTTGCAGAACAACAACATCACAAAGTCGCTTTTGGCATTTTTCATCTGAAGTGCAATTCAGTAAAAGTTAAAATGGCATTTTTCTAACTTCACCAAGGTGGGGGATAAAGAAGTTATGTTCTGCTCTTTCATTGAATTGTGAGCAAGTCTATGAGTTCTTCATTGATGCTTGCCCAAATTGCTGGGACAGAGGTGGGGTCAACAAAATCACTAACTAAAACTGACATTTATAAATCAGCTCCATGTGAGAGTAGAGCTCTATGCTCCCAGACAAGTTGTGGTTCTAAGTGTAACTGCGTGCATTAATGTATGTCGCTCATCTGATAGCTAGTGCTCCATTGCAAACTCTGCCATTGTCGGCACGTGAGGTGGTATCCAGGTTTTTGAGGGAAGTGAAATGGGAATATTAAAAAAGAAAAAGTAATGTCATTTGGCATTGTTTTTCCCCATAGTTTGTTAAAATTTGTATTCCATATTTAATTTTTCCTGCTAGTACCCCATTGCCTGAGAAACTGTATGAGGCACATTGACTAAAGTATTTAATGTCTAGCATTATCTTTACTAATCTCTATTGACTTGGGACCATCTTTTCCAAAAAACTTCAGACCATAAGATGCTTCTCTTCAGAAACACATACTCTTGCAAGATATTTCATGCCATGTTTCCATTGCCTGTGTTTTTTTGTCCTCCCCCCCACCCCGAGCAGACTGTCATTCCAGGCTGAAGCCCAACAGCGTGGGGGAAAGAATGGCATGGTGAAAACTTTAGGATGACTGTAATTGCCAAAAATCCCACCCTTCACTTTTTCTTGTGACAGTTTTTTTTTTAAATGAAATCCACAAAACAATTTCAACTAACCTCTGAAAACGTGGTCTCGTGGCATTCTCTGAAATGTGGACTGCATTCTACTCCATTTGTTAGGGAGTTGTTTTAGCCTTAGACCGGCTTCTGACAACGGTATGTTCTGGAGACCTTAAATATTTTAACGAGTAGGGAAGAAAACAGGATTATCGTTTTCCATTTCAAACCTTTAATGGCGTAGCATTACCGTTCCCCCCATTTGTGATAGTTATGGTCATGATGTAAAGATTCACTATAAACCCTAGGAAGCATGGGGACGCTTTTATCAATGAATAATTTCTGGTCTCCCTTTTTCCCTCTTCATTCAGGCAGCAGATGAGCCTGCCTACCTGACAGTGGGGACTGATGTCAGTGCCAAGTACCGAGGTGCCTTCTGTGAGGCAAAAATTAAGACTGTGAAAAGGCTGGTGAAAGTCAAGGTAAGACTGAAACGTGCATTAAAGACCTCAAGAGAAGGATTGCTGTAGTGGCTTTCCATGGTTTTGGGCAGAGGTCCTCCTAGTCCTACCTGAGAACCTTTTAATGTTGGTCTGTGTGTGATGTGCCATCAGATTTCTACCAATTTATAACAGCCTTATGAATTACTGTTCTTCAAAACATCCTATCGTTAACTGCCTTGCTTAGGTCTCGCAGTCTGAGGGATGTTGGTCTACTGTTCGGTAAACACTGTCATGGCTGCCTATATTATCCTTGGCCTACAGAAAGGAAAAACTTTCTGAAAGGTGCAGAATAGCATGTTTTTTAGCTTCGGAGCGCTCAGATCTACAGTTGCTGGATCATTCCTTGGGCTGTGTAATAGCGTGCAATTTGCTGGCTTATCAGACATGCCAGGCCTAATGGTCCAGTTGCTGGTGTAGCAAAAACAGTGACTTGCTCAGTCATTGATCACAGGAGAATGTATCGCTAATGGATCTGAGTTAATAGCCCAGTTGCAGGTGAAGCTGCAGTAGTGCTTGGTAGCTTGTCTCAGCATTGATAGGGTTTTTTGGAACTCTTAAAAGACTTACCGTGGCTTAGACTTCCTTGGAGCAGACAGATCTGGCTAGGCAGATTTGTGTGAGAGTTTAGATTTGCTGCTGCTTTGTTTAAGGTTTGATTTTTGTCTGCGTGTTTTTCATTTCTGGCTGAGGAACCAGGTAAAAGTCACATGCTCAGCTGTCAGTTTGAAGTTATATTTGAAGTTAAGTTGTCACATCATGTTCCATTCTTCATATGTACAGTCTTCAGATATGAACGCATTTAGTTGATGGCAGTTTTATTTAGGTTTGCTTTTGCTTAAGTCTCTTATCAGTCCCAAACTGTGCTTTTAAACTTTATGGTTTTAATGTGATTTATTTAATGTGTTTTTTATCTATGTTGTAAGCTGCCTTAAGTTCTGTAATGAAAGAAAAGCAGTTAATAAATGTCTTTGAACAATAAAATATTTAGGAGCATGTTCTAGTTTGGATGCTGGCACATATTATAAAACCAAAGAGAGTACAGAGTCCCAGAGGCCAATCAAAAGAAAAAGCTACATACTGGATTGTGTGGCTTCTTTGGTATTAAACCTGTACATGCAAGATTTTCAGAATTGCACATGAGAAATTAAGAGATGTGATTTAAATAAATTTTTAATCCTCTATGATCAGCTGATGAAAAACAATTTACTATAACTGTTCAAGGTTATTCTGCAACAGAACTGTAACAGAAAAAATTATGAGGAATATATTGAAATGGTGTTTTAAGTAGCCAGTAGACTGTTAATTGCTAGCCTTCTCCTTTTGTTATAAACCACTGTATGAATGCATTGGAAATATTTTTTAAAAATATTTGAATGTTCATACTTTACTGTATTTTACGTTGTATATGGGGACTGTTTTCACATCACACTGTACTTTTTGCACTGTGTGTATTTATATTTGGTTTGCACACAATCCAGAGTACACGGCTTTTTCTTTCGTGTGGCCTCCAATACTCAATACAGAGTTTCTCTCCCCACCTTTGGTTTCTCACAGAGGTCTCTCCTCACCTTGGGTTTTTTTTTTTTTTTGCTCTTTCTTCCCCACATGTTATAAAATTACATGCCATTTTGATCAGGGTGCAAGTAAAATGGTCTTGTTTGACATTTCTCTCTGTAGGTGGTTTTAAAACAAGATAATTCAATGCAGTTAGTGCAAGATGACCAAGTGAAAGGACCTTTAAGGGTATGTATGATGCATGCTTTCTATGAATAAATTAGTAACTTCAGGAACTTCTATTTTTTCATCTGATGACCTGATCCAAATCCTGCTAAATAATGACCAAATTACCTTTTGTTTTCATTTCTGTCTTGAAATTGAGGTAAATGTGATCTTTTTCCTACTGAAATGTTATTGCAGGAGAGAGTGAGTCTCTAAGTAAGGTAGGCAAAAAGTGAGGATATGAATGATCTATTTAAAAAAAATGTAATAGAAAGCAGAATTAATTTCTGTGACAGCTGTACCTTTATGTAACAGGGTTTTTTTTAAAGAAAAAGACTTCCAATATTTGATACAAAGTCTCCCAATTCAATTCTCTATAAAGTAATTCTATAGTATGATTTTGTGAAACCATATACATACTATTCAGTTACCAGTAAAAACACATGTGGATTCTGATCCAGTGAAAGCCATTGTGCTTACAGTTAACATCACTGGGGATTGTGTGGCAGTTGGGGCATTAGCTTTGTTTCTTTCAGTGGGTTTACTGGTAGCATTTTGCCTTTTCTCCAGGTTATGTTTTGTGTGACCTTCATGAGAGGGGCTGAATGTGTTTTGAAAAGTTTGGTGTAGTGGTTAAGTGTGCGGACTATTATCTGGGAGAACCAGGTTTGATTCCCCACTCCTCCACTTGCACCTGCTGGAATGGCCTTGGGTTAGCCATAGCTGTTACAGAAGTTGTCCTTCAAAGGGCAAAGTGAGACCCCCTCTCAGCTTCACCCACCTCACAGGGTGTCTGTTGTGCAGGGAGAAGATATAGGAGAATGCAAGCCGCTTTGAGTCCCTGATTCAGAGAGAAGGGCGGGGTATAAATCTGCAGTCGTCTTCTAAGTTGCCATGTTGGTTGCAGCCATTGTTCTATGCCAAACAGGAAAGCCCTGTGCATCATTCACAAGTATATCACCAGCGTGTGAATAGTCAACGTCATCCCAAGGCACTATAAGAATGCACCAGAATTCCCCCCCGTGCAGCCTGTGCTAAATCTGATTACCACAAGAAAATCAGAGAATCACCGCTGATCAAAAAGCAAATTTTGTTCTCTGGATTCTGACTCCATGGGGTAAGGGAAAGCCAAGACTTTCTAAGACGGCATTAGCTCATTGCCCCTCCTGTTGCACAGAAACACCCATTGCTCTGAGAGTGGAAGAGCTTGACTTGTGTTTTAATGCAGAAAAAAAAAATCCTCTGAGATCAGGTGCCAGAACTTCAGAAACTGCTGGGTAACAGCTAGGTTTTTAAAATAAAAGTATTAACTAACATGGATATGTAAAGTATGACATTCGCCCTTACAGGTTGGTGCAATTGTTGAAACCAAGATGCCTGATGGATCCTTTCAAGAAGCCATTATCAACAAACTGACAGATGCCAGCTGGTATACTGTAGGTGAGTGGTTGTCTTGATTCACTTAGAGTGTCATCGCCAACATACATTCATTGCCTTAAAGACGGCAGTTACGTTTCTTCTGTGGCATTAACACCAAGGTGCAGTTTAGTTCTTCCCTGGCACAGGCGCCCTGCAGCCTTTCTTATAACCTTTGGCCTTATTTTCCATTAAAATGCAGCATTGGTGTAAATAAAAGCACAAGACTTCTCCCAGTGGTTTGGAATTAGGAAGGGCGACTTGTAACCAGCTCCAGACTTGTCGTTTATGTCACCTTAAGGCAGAGGCCGGTTTGCTATAGATATATCAGAACAAGTCAGGAAGAGAGCTATACTTCATCTACCTGTAGGCTTTCCCCCCAATTTGAAGCTGAAGTCCATAAAGTGTGTATGATAGGCCAAAATTTTAGTCTCTGTATTGTCCATCAGGACAGAAAAAAGTGAGGCAGTTTGTCTGAAGGTTTAATTGATCTTGATCATCAAGCAGTAGTTCTTCAGAAGTCCTTGCTTTTGATGGCTTGTTGATGCAGTGCATGCTTCATGGTCAGGTGCTCTGTATAGCAGGGCTTTTTTTTTTGAGCAGGAACGCAGTTCTGGCTGCCTTGGCGTCAGGGGGTGTGGCTTAGTATGCAAACGTTCCTGCTGGGCTTTTTTTCTACAAAAAAGCCCTATGTGAAACCATGGTGATGTCATGGGGTGTGGCCTAATATGCAAATGAGTTCCTGCTGGGCTTTTTCTGCAAAAAAAGCCCTGCGGTGTGGTATCTTGTTGCTAGGGCTGAGTCCTTTGAATGATCTCTTGTCTTTAAAAAAAAAACTCTTATTAGGGTATACAGGAGGAAAAGCTTCTAGTCTAGTCCTTCTCCCCACTTCTGTGATTTAAATTTCAATAGAAGAATCAGCGTGACTTAGCTGTTAAGAGTGTTGAACTATGACTCAAAGACCTGTGTTCAAATCCTAAAGTGCCATGAACCTCAGTAGATGTCCTTTGGGCTAGTTGCTCATACTATCCCTAATCTACCCCACAGGATTGTTGTGAGGATAAAACGGGGTAGGAATTTGCTTTCAGCTCTTTGGAGGAAAAGTGAGAGACACATTTATGTGCAGGGGGTATTTTCCTCGATGGAGCATTCAGTAGTTTGGAACTGGCACCTGCTCCCTGCACTGTAGGCGAATTGCACTGCAGGGATAGGTTACTTTTGTGTGTCCTTATTTGAGATCTCAGCACAACTCCAGTAGTACTGAATGAGGACACTTAGGTGCCTCTAGATGTGATTAGTTTAAATTTCTTGGCTAGAGTCCAGCTCGACTTTCTTAAGATTCACATAACTTCTAGTCAGGGATGCTCTAGGCTGATCCTGCATTGAGCAGGAGGTTGGACTAGGTGGCCCGTATGGCCCTTTCCAACTCTGTGATTTTATAGTTCCATAAAAGTCACATTTAATGTTTTTGCTTTTCAATTATTGTCGTTTCCTGTTGAATAGAGGAAGAGGGGTGGAGTTGTTTTGGTGTTGAGGGATAGGAGACTGGTTGATCTGTTGCCTGGTCTTTTCTTGCAAGAAAGAATCTCCTCTGAGAATTTGGTGTTAAGGAATTTGTGGCGGTTGATTCTCTTTCCCCCCCCCCCCCCCTCCACCCTGATGGTAAACATGTTTGCTGTCTAGAAACTTATATGAGTGCTTCGAGAGCCCTCATGGGAAGAAGAAAAAACTGATGCTTCTGTGTGAACATATGAAGCCTCCTTATACTGAATCAGACCCTTGGTCCATCAACGTCAGTATTGTCTACTCAGACTGGCAGCAGCTCTCTAGGGTGTCAGGCTGAGGTTTTTCACACCTACTTGCCTGGACCCTTTTTAGTTGGAGATGCCGGAGATTGAACCTGGGACCTTCTGCTTACCAAGCAGATGCTTTACCACTGAGCCACCATCCCTCCCCAATCGTGAGCCATGCTTGATTTATGTCTAGATTAGGATATTGTCCAAACAAAACTGTTTACATAATTATGATAAGTAGCATTTCTCCTGGCTGTCTTCAACATCACTTGTATGATAGATTCATCACTTAATAATAATAATAATAATAGGTTTTATTTATACCCCGCCCTCCCCGCCGGGGCAGGCTCAGGGCGGCTTACAATCTGTCATGATATAGTATCATGATATGACAATACAGGTAAAATCAATACACAATATAAATACAAATACAGATACAAATATAAATTAATGTTAAAAGGTTAAAAACTATTTATACAGGCAGCGTAATATTCAGTCTGGTCACGTCTTGAAGGCTTCTTGGAAGAGGACGGTTTTGCAGGCCCTGCGGAACTGGTTGAGGTCCCGCGGGGCCCGCACCTCCTCCGGTAGCTGATTCCACCATTGGGGCACTTTTATGGAGAAGGCCAGCTCCCTAGTTGTTTTGAGTTTGGCCTCCTTAGGCCCAGGGATATCCAAAAGATTTTGTGAGCTGGAACGCAATGCCCTCTGGGGAACATATGGAGAGAGGCGGTCCCTGAGGTAGGCAGGTGCTTGGCCATATAGGGCTTTATAGGTGATAACCAGCACCTTGTAACGAACCCGGTACACAATTGGCAGCCAGTGCAGTTCCCGCAGCCTAGGCCACACGTGTTCCCACCGGGGTAGTCCCACTAGCAGCCTGGCTGCTGCGTTCTGCACCAGCTGTAGTTTCCGCATTCGGTACAAGGGCAGCCCCATGTAGAGGGCATTACAGTAGTCTAATCTCGAGGTGACCGTTGCATGGATCGCTGTTGCCAGGTCACCTCGCTCCAAGAAGGGGGCCAACTGCCTTGCCCGTCTAAGATGAAAAAAGGCGGATTTGGCAGTGGCCGCTATCTGGGCCTCCATTGTCAAGGAGGACTCCAATAGCACTCCCAAGCTCCTGACTTCACGCACTGGTGCCAATGGCATCCCGTCAAAAGCTGAGAGGGGAATTCCTCCTTCCGGGGCACTGCGACCTAGGCAAAGGACCTCTGTCTTCGCTGGATTCAATTTCAGCCCGCTCAGCTTGATCCAATTAGCAACGGCTTGCAGTGCCTGGTCCAGATCTATAGGGGCATCAGCGGCCCGGCCTCCCATCAATAGGTAGAGCTGGGTGTCGTCAGCATACTGATGGCAACCCAGCCCATGTCCCTGGGCGACCTGGGCAAGGGGGCGCATAAAGATGTTAAATAGCATTGGAGAGAGGACCGCCCCCTGAGGCACCCCACAATTAAGTGGGTGCCTCTGAGACGGCTCTCCCCCAATTGCCACCCTTTGTCCCCGACCTTCAGAAGCCTTTTTGTATTAGGACATGGGGCAAGTGCAGTGGCAAATGACATGTTTTACACACAGCAGAATCTGCAGTGAAGAGATTTCAGGATTTAGAAAGACTCTCACCAAGACGCTGGAGAACTGCTGTTTTTTATTATTATTATTATTATTATTAAAAAATAATTCAATATTCTACCTTTTTCCCTTCCCAGGTAGTACTCAAAGTGGCTTACATCAGTCTCCATTTTATCCTCACAGTAATCCTGTGTGGTAGATTACACTGATAGTGTGTAGCTGCCCCCCCAGGTCATCCCCTAAACCAGGAGTGTCAAACTCATTTGTTATGAGGGCCGGATCTGACATAAATGAGACCTTGTAGGGCCAGCCCATGTTGAGTTGGGCTGAGCCATGTTGGGCCGGGCTGGGCCATGCATGTACCTATTTTAAGATTACGTAGCAGAGATATTCATTTTATAAAGAACACAGACAAACACAAATATGGACATATGACATATGGACATATGAAGCTGCCTTATACTGAATCAGACCCTGGGTCCATCAAAGTCAGTATTGTCTTCTCAGACTGGCAGCAGCTCTCCAGGGTCTCAAGCTGAGGTTTTTCACACCTATTTGCCTGGACCCTTTTTTGGAGATGCCGGGGATTGAACCTGGGATATTTTCTTTGTATGTATCCCATGGGATCCAGGGAAGCAGGCAAAGGAAGTTTTGGCTCTTTCCTTCCCCAGGGAACTGGGTGCGGAGGAGCCTTAGTCAATAGAAGGAAGAGAGGCTTGGCTCAGTAACTGCTGTGCGATTGAGAGAGCCTGGCAAAGCAAGCTCTGCCTCCCCCCCTTCCTCTCCAAGGGAGGAGCCTCAGCCAGTGGAGAAAATAGAGGTTTTGCTCTATAGCTCCTGTGCTATTGAGCAAGCCTTGCAAAGCAAGCTGTTACGGAGAAGAAAGCAGATGACAACCAGTTGCTCAGGGGCCAAACTGCATGTTGGACACCTAAAGTTTAGGGCCTAAACTTTCATGGCAGGGCAGGGGGATTCAAACACAGGTCTCCCAGATCCTAGTCTGATACTAACCACTGCACCCCACTCACTCTCAGTATTTATACTCATATGATCTGGGGGTCCCCTCCCCCCTGAACTAGAGACTCTGATTCACTTTATAGTGAAGAATAAACTTAGCATACAAAATGAAGCATTAAGGTTATCAATTGGATTTTGAATTAAAGCGCTTTTCTTCCTTTTACGAAGAGGATTTGTGAGCTTAGAATGCATCCCATGTTACTGAAAGATAATTGCACAAAATTTGGAACAGTCTTCCCCCCACCGGAACAATGCTGCTTTATGCAAGTTGCCTCATTCGAGATGTTCCCTTTGCAGACTTAATACTTGAGTAAATAGTAATCTGGGGAACAATTTTTCTTTTTAAACGGTTCTGGGATTGTTTCCTTCAAGTCTCAAGGACAAGATTAATTCGATTCCCTTAGCCTGCAGTGTTCTATTAAGAAGCAGCAATCAAAACTGGTTAATACCCAGAAATTTGTTCTACTGAACTTTGAGCAGGTGGTTAAGCAGCGATGGGGTGCCTAAATATGAACTGTGTGGCTCTTTTGACCTCTGCAGTGCTCCAAGAAATGTTCTGTACTTTGTCCAGCTTCTCCTTGCTTGCAGGGTATGTTCTCAGGCATTTGACAGGCAGTGAAAGACACTGAATTCTCACAGGCCTCTGGGAATTTTGCTGCAGCGTGTGCATTTGGCAGATGTTGGCAGGGCGTTACGGAGTTCTTGCCACAGAACTTCCCAGGTGGACTGCTTCTCTTCCTCTTGCATTGCCATTGTTTTGCAGCTGGTTTCTGAATATACACATAGGCCCCGAGTCCTAATCTGTTTGTGTGCCTTTTCTTATCTTTAGTATACTTCCTGCCCCCGAGGTACTGTACGTGGTATTCCCTTTCTCTGCTTTATTATCACAACAGGCCTGTGAGGTAGGCTAGGTTGAAAGTGACTGGCCCGGGGTCGCCTAGTGGGCTTGAAAATCGGGGTCTCTCTGCTGTAGTCTGAATTTTAACCGCTGCGCCACCCAGGTTCATTGTACTTGGGAGCGGAATTTGAGCTCTGTGTATCAGTGGAATAATTAATTGGGACGAGTTATTGGTTCATACTGACAGCATCGGTGTGGTTTTCTTGTAGCTGAGAGAGCAATAAATGCAACAGAATCCATTTGACAAAGAACATGCAGTTAGTCTATGTACACTTGTTTGTGGCATGGGGACTTGGGGGGGAGCAGTATTCAGTTTCTTCCAGCTTTGGCAAATTGATCATAACAGGTGTTGGCTTTGGGCTTGAAGATGAGCATGGCAAGGTCCATAGGATTTTGAAAGATTTCTAGTTTATGAGCAGCCTCCTTTCTCCTTCCTCTGCTTTCCAACTGCAAGAGATGCTGATGGCCCTTGGTATTTTTGCTTCCACGAGATGGATTAGTGATCGCTGGCTTACACAGAGGAGCAGTGAGCACCCGCCAAGCGTGCCTGAGCTCTTGTTTTACTTTAGCCACGACAGGTTTGATTGTCTTCTTAATCTCTGGGTACTTGTGGCAGCAAAGTTTAGTTATGTTGTTTGGATAAAGAGAAATAAATATATTTACTTCATTTATATCTCGCCTGTTGCATCTGTGGGGACTCAAAAGCAGCTTAAGGTGTTCTTTTTTCAATTTTATCCTCATCCAACATCCCTTTGACGTAGTACGCGCTGAGAGTGCGTAACCCACACAAGGTCACCCAGCAAGCTTTTGTGGCCGAGTGGGGATTCAAACCTAGGTCTCCAAGATCCTGGTCTTGATGCTCTTAACCGCTATATCATGCTGGCTGGCTCTCGAGAAGTTACCAGGTTCACAGATGATAAACCTGTGAACGGGTATTAGCCATGACAGCTCAGTATGAGCACCATCTAGAGAGGCAGTGCGCCTCTCTGAGTATCGGGTATTGGGAAGCATTCTGTGCCTTTCTTTTGAACTCCCAAAGGCATCTGGCTTGCTGCCTAACACAGAACAGAAAGCCAGAGTCTCCTATAACAGTGCAAGATTGCGACCTATGTCTTGAGGAGAGTCCTGTTCAAGTCAATGGGACTGGTTTCCTTGTAAATACAACTAGGATTGAGCTGTTTTGGCTACATTCCTCAAGCACACTGCTGTGGAAGCTGCAATCAGTGAGGTCAAAATTGCTTGCAGTGGCTTTGGGAATGGAGTGATCAGAATTGTCCAACAGGCCTTAATGAAGGCAAGTTGTATTTTGGCCACAGTAGGGCTCTTAAAACTTTAGGACAGATGTAAGAGCCATGTAGAGCTAAACCGCTTTGTTATCTAGACAGGTTTGATCATAGCAAGCGCCCGGAGATTAAGAAGCTAATTAAACCTTTTGTGGCTAATGCCATTCATTGTACTCACTTTCCTTTGCCAACCCTTTCACATGAAACGAGGAAAAGAAGTGCAAAGGACACATGAATGTACTTCAAATATCTGTAAGTGATGTGCTATAGATGACAAAACAGATTCTGTGTATAACTTGCATTGAGCCAGTTTGATGTAATGGTTAAGTGTGTGGACTCTTATCTGGGAGAACCGGGTTTGATTCCCCACTCCTCCACTTGCACCTGCTAGCATGGCCTTGGGTCAGCCATAGCTCTGGCAGAGGTTGTCCTTGAAAGGGCAACTGCTGTGAGAGCCCTCTCCAGCCCCACCCACCTCACCTTTATATCTTTATAGGCAGCTAGCATTTGGGAACTCCAAAGTATAATATAAGTTCAAAGCCTTACAGGCAGCCTTGAGTGTGGGGCATTTCTTACTAGGAAGGTATTGCCCAGTTCTGCTGGACTGTGGCGGTATCGATTATAAGGAACCAAAACCACGACAGCATGTTCTGTCAGTACAGGATTCTGAATTGTATGACTCTTGGGCAATGTACCCTTAAAGAAGTGCATTGAAAAGGTCATGCTTCGATTTGAAGTGGGCTATGGGAGAAGTGGATTAGAGAGTTTTAAAACAGCAAGGAATATTTAATAGAGGGGAAAGAGTGGGAGGTGATAGAATGGAAGTGTTGCTTTAAAGAAATGAGAAGCGAGATGCTTGTGTCTGCGCTTTCATTACAGTACTAATAAGATAGTGCTTGCTCCTGAAATAGAAAATGTAGTCTGACAAAATATACTATTGTCACAAAATACTAATTTTTTACCAAGTTAATACTCTGGTATTTCCCAGGCCAATTCATTGTTTTTGTCTTTTTGTTTTAATGTTGACTTGATACTTACTGGAAGACATTATTTTCCTCTATAAATTGTGTATAAACTGCCAGTGGGAATAGGGAGAATAATACTGAGTAATTTTGATGGATCTATACCCTGTGGATGCTCACAGGAGTTAATGGTGGTGGGGGGAGTTGTATGGAAGTAATTAAGTACTTTAAGATTGGAGCCAGAATTACATGAGAGAAAAGCATTTGTTTGAACAGATCATTGACACCTGCTAGAGATGTGAAGGCCCAGAAAAATTTAGGAATTTTTTTTTTCTTTGGGGGTCTTTTCCCCCCAGTTTTGCTGATCAGAAATTTGAAGCCGTGCTGCAAAAACACGTATGAAATATTTTTCCTTCAAGAAATGGTGAAATTCTGTTGAAGTCAAGGTTTTTCTTGCTCAGAATAAACAGTGTGAAAAGATCTGAGGATCTTTCCCATTTTTCCAGCGGGAAAACTGGGGAATAATGTTTTCCCCCCTTTTTGAATGAGTGAAATGAAAAATAAGGTCTTACTCTAAATGCGCAGCGTGAACATTTTTCTCAGAATTTATAGTAGGATATCCACGGCACCTTGTCATAATTCTTATGCATACTCCAGACATATATAGCATTTTCAAGAATATTTTTGCTTACTTTTTAAAAATGTTGGCAACGAAGACATGCTGTGACCAATGTTTTCTCTAAGCTGCAGGGTCTTGTGAGCAAAAATTCTGCTTTGTGAGCTACTGGCATGAAAGCTGCGAGCTCCTGCATAAATTAGTGTGCTCTGGGGTCATCCTTCCTGAGCTAAGGCAAAAATGTGTGAGCTGGAGGCTAAAAATCTGTGAGCTAGCTCACGCTAACTCAGCTTAGAGGGAACACAGGCTATGACGGAGTTCAGTGATAATGGAGTATTAAAGAATTAATTGCTTTCAATGCTGAGGTTTATCTCTCCAAATACACCGGCAGTCCTGCCTGTTTTTTAAATTTATTTAGTTTATAATCTGCCTTTCTCACTCAGACTCCAGGTGGATGACAGAATAAAGTAGGGCAGACAGACAGAGTAAGACTGAGGGTGTTTCTGTCCAAATAATATGGTACAGATTTTATTCCCTACCTCCAGTTATTTTTTTTCCTGCCTCCCAGATAGTAAAAGAAGTAAGATACGCAGGTATAGGGTGCAGCAGTTTGTAACTCTCTTAAGTACCGAGTATGTTCGTGATTTTTCTTGTAAGAAGTCAAACAACATTTATACTTTAAAACTCCATAAACAACAAATAGCACAATTTTATATGCTAAGTAAGTTATAAAGCATTCCCTTTTTTTTGTCTAATGAGTAAAAAAGGGTGACCCAAAGGGTGATTAACATGTGGAATTCACTGCCACAGGAGGTGGTGGCGGCCACAAGTATAGCCACCTTCAAGAAGGGTTTAGATAAAAATATGGAGCACAGGTCCATCAGTGGCTATTAGCCACAGTGTATGTGTGTATATAAAATTTTTTGCCACTGTGTGACACAGAGTGTTGGACTGGATGGGCCATTGGCCTGATCCAACATGGCTTCTCTTATGTTCTTATGTGACACAGAGTGTTGGACTGGATGGGCCATTGGCCTGATCCAACATGGCTTCTCTTATGTTCTTATGTGTGACACAGAGTGTTGGACTGGATGGGCCATTGGCCTGATCCAACATGGCTTCTCTTATGTTCTTATGTGACACAGAGTGTTGGACTGGATGGGCCATTGGCCTGATCCAACATGGCTTCTCTTATGTTCTTATGTGACACAGAGTGTTGGACTTGATGGGCCATTGGCCTGATCCAACATGGCTTCTCTTATGTTCTTAAAAAAGAATAGTTTTGACAGGAAAAAAAGTATTGCCTGTGTTTCAGTTCTCTCCCCCAAAATTCCCATTTAAAAAAAAATGTGTTGTTTCCCCCAGTGGCCACAAAACTTCTCTAACTGCCATGTCTGTGAGTGGACCCTCAGGGCTAGTTCAGCTATCCAGTTAGCCATCGCTCCTTACTATTACTAATGTGTAGGCATGAATACTATTAAAGGAGAAACATGATGACGGGAGAAAGGCTGTGTACTAGGTTTTCAGCCTTCCCTCCTATGCACCTTCACGACCCTGTGCTGGGGACAAAGGGAAACCCCACGAACAAAACTTACCCCAGCACAAAGAGAGAACTGGAATAAAGCATTGCCTCTGGGTATGAGGAGAGTGGACAGAGAAACTCCTTTCCCTATCCTGTAAGATTTTAACTTACCCTAAAAACACACCCACCCAAAGTGGCTGGTAGTGGGCTGAAGATGGATAAAAGGAAGTACTGCTTCACACAAGCAGATGACTTGTGGGACTCCTGTGCCCTCAAATGCAGCGATAGCCGCAAGTTTACAAGGATTTAAAAAGGGGTCGGACAGATCCGGCAGTGAGATGGATGAGAGAGCCAGGTTCAGAGGTGGAATACTTCCTGTTGACAGATGCGTGTAGCAGTGTTCCCTCTAAGCTGAGCTAGCGTGAGCTAGCTCGCGGATTTTTAGCCTCCAGCTCACACATTTTTGTCTTAGCTCAGGAAAAATGGCCTCAGAGCACACTCATTTATGGAGTAGCTCACAACTCTAACGCCAGTAGAAGAAGAAGAAGAAATTGGATTTATATCCCGCCCTCCACTCCGAAGAGTCTCAGAGCGGCTCACAATCTCCTTTACCTTCCTCCCCCACAACAGACACCCTGTGAGGTGGGTGGGGCTGAGAGGGCTCTCACAGCAGCTGCCCTTTCAAGGACAACCTCTGCCAGAGCTATGGCTGACCCAAGGCCATGCTAGCAGGTGAAAGTGGAGGAGTGGGGAATCAAACCCGGTTCTCCCAGATAAGAGTCCGCACACTTAACCACTACACCAAACAGTAGCTCACAACTCTAATGCCAGTAGCTCACAAAGTGGAATTTTTGCTCACAAGACTCTGCAGCTTAGAGGGTACATTGCTCGTGAGCAGTCAGCGTACTCTGCTTGCTGGCCTGCCTGTGACATCCACCTGACTGGTGTTGGATACAGGATAGAGGATCAGATAGAACCTTGGTCTGATCCATAATGGCTCTTCTTGTGTTCTTAAGCTCTTGTTCAAACTCAAGAACCATTGGAAGAAGTGACTTTGTCCAGTTCCCGCTCCTCACATCAGTGCATTTCCTTTTTATTTCTCAAAATTTATGTGCGAGTTTGTGTGCACCTGGAAGGTCATGGTGACGTCTGGTGACCGACCCCTACTGGGATCCTGGAGGATATTTAGGGAGGTGACTGAATAAAGCCTGCCCGTGTCCTCCTGACTGCTGGTATTCCAAAGAGGTCTCCTAATCCAAGTACTAGCAGAGTTGACCCTTCCGGGATTTGATGAGGTCAGCCTTGCCTGGGCTATCCAAGTCAGGGCGCTTCAGCGTATTCTTGGCAGTGTGTGCAGGCTGCTGTGCCAAGAGGAAGGAAGGGAGGATCTGCTTGCAGAAGCTCTATCTGTTCTCCTGCTTCTGGATCCATTCATAAATAGGTGGGTGGGATTCTTGAACAGGCACTTGTATCATATGGGAAAGTATGCATGTGCTGCATCGCATAAGCAAGAATAGAAGCAAAACTTTGGATCTCTAACTGCCATATCCGTGAGTGGACCCTCAGGGCTAGTTCAGATATCCAGTTAGCCATCACTCCTTACTATTACTAACGTGTAGGCATGAATAATGTTAAAGGAGAAACATGACGACAGGAGAAAGACTGTGTACTGTTCAAAGCCCTTGTAGTACTTAGCAAATTTTCTGCATCAAGTTGACTTTGAAAATGGCAGTGTTATCCCCTCCATACAAAGATCCAACTTAAAAATTACATTCTATATTAACAGTTATAAAAGTCAGTTGTTTTGGAAATTCATATGCGGTACAAGGTCATGTGGTTTCCTTGCTATGGATGTGTTGTGCCTTTAGCATTCGCATTAAATTAAGGTTTGATGTTGATAACAGTACAGTCCTAAACACAGTTATGGTTCTTCTAAGCCTATGGTTCTTCTAGGCTTCAATGGATTTAGGCAGAACTCTACTTGAGATGGAGTTGTTGTCAATATCTTTCTTGCATTTGTCTTTTTGCCCCAGTGACTTGAGCTTCCGTATCATCTACAAAATGGTTAAAACAGGCCTTGACAGATCTTCTTTGGCTCTAGGAAGCAGATCAAAAATTTACGAGCCAGACTCACGTTTCAGCATTCAGAGCTTTGTGTTTTAATGACCGCATCTTCTAGTTATTGTTAACTCAAAACCTAATACTAACCTTTCCATAGTACCTCACAATTTTACTAAGGCTACGACAAAGGTGTCGTAGTGTGTACATAAATGGTGTGTCATCGCCACAACGAAAAGCAATGCATCTCTAATCTAATCCTACTTCCCCCCAATGTCTCGTAGTTTCATTATTGTAATAAAAAACTTGTACTTAATGGAATGATAGAGGCAATATAGAAAGCGACCGGCTGCAAAACAAATCCACTATGAAGAAATGTGAACATAAATAAGCACTGATTAAAAATTTCATGAACGTGCATTTTTGTGTGTCATACAACAAAACCTTCTCATGTGAGATAATAAGTAAGCTTTGTACTTTCAGGGATCTCTGAAAGACACTACGATAAAGTCATTGCTGAAAGTAATAGGGGCCGCTGTGAAATTCCTAGGCACCAAAGCAATCTGGCATTTCGGATTTGTCAAGTCCTAGGTTAGACCCTGACTAGGATAGCCCGATCTCATCAGTTCTCCGAACCTAAGCAGTGTTGGCTTTGGTTAGTACTTAGACAGGAGACCACCATGGAAGCCCAGGGTTGCCATGCAGAGGCGGGCAATGGCAAACCACCTCTGTTGTGCTCTTGCCTTGAAAACCCTGTGTGGTCACCATAAGGACGCTACTAACTAGCTGGTTTGGTGTAGTGGTTAAGTGCATAGAGAACTTAATCTGGGAGAACCAGGTTTGATTCCCTGCTCCTCCACTTGCAGCTGCTGGAAAGGCTCTCGCTCAGAAGGGCAGCTTCTGTGAGAGCTCTCTCAACCCCACCTACCTCGCAGGGTATCTGTTGTGTGAGAGGAAGGTAAAGGGGATTGTAAACCACTTTGAGACTCTGCGATTCAGAGTGACGGGTGGGGTATAAATCCAATATCATCTTCTGCTACTACTACTACTACTTGATGGAACTTTACACACAAACATTAGAAAAGCATATTCTTACATCTTTTAAATTCTGACATTAATTTGGCATGAACCTAAACCTGCTCGCTTATAGTAGCAAATTGACTCAAACTGCTGTTTTGGGATGCGGTGCTTCACAGAGTCACTACAAACTTAGTGAGCTGGGAGCTCCCAGTTCACAAAATTAGGAGACAGGACATTCCTCAATCCCCTGCTCGTTTAAAAATGTGGGAAGGAATCAGGCTAGCAGGTCACAGCTGGTTAAGATTAACATTTCTGTGTACAAAGCGGCCTTGAGAGCCAGAAGTAGGCTGCTGTCCTCACAGAGTGGCATGAAAGCAGATTTAACACACCATTTGACTTATCTTTCATTCTAACTAATCTGTTGCTTGTTTCTGATTTGACTCGGCTGCTCACCAGCTTGAACTTCAGTGACTCAGAGCTTTCAGATCTACCCGTCCTCTTGTAGCAACTGGGACTTTAATTAAACGGAAGAGATCGCACAGGTTTAAGTTCCTCTGATGCATTTCCTCTGCCCCCCAGGCAAGCAGATCCCACGTGGCTGCTGAGCAGAAAGATTTTCCATCCTAGTTTAACCTTTAAGCCAATTGGGTTGCTCTATCTTAGAAAGAGGAAGTGATTTCTGCTATTCCTTTCATGGTTCTGAGGCGGTAGCTGTCCAGAGACACCCAGGAAGGGGAAGGCAGGGTCTTGAGGGCAGATGCACCAGTCAATCAGAAAGTTCTTCCTAATGTTGAGCCAGAAACTCTTTTGATTTGATTTCAACCTGTTGGTTCTGGTCCTACCGTCTGTTTTCTGTGGCCCCAGAAAGTAGGACCAGAACCAATGAGTTGAAATCAAATCAAAAGAGTTTCCGGCTCAACATTAGGAAGAACTTCCTGACCATTACAGTGATTCCTCAGTGGAACAGGCTTCCTTGGGAGGTGGTGGGCTCTCCTTCCTCGGAGGGGTCTAGAGACAAAGTCCTATGAAGAAAGGTGGAAGGAGCTGGGCATGTTTAGACTGGAGAGAAGGTGGCTGAGAGGGGATATAATCACCATCTTCAAATACTTGAAGGGCTGTCATATAGAGGATGGGGTGGAATTGTTTTCTGTGGCCCCAGAAGGTAGGACCAGAACCAATGGGTTGGAATTAGATCAAAAGAGTTTCCGGCTCAACATTAGGAAGAACTTCCTGACCGTTAGAGCGGTTCCTCAGTGGAACAGGCTTCCTTGGGAGATGGTGGGCTCTCTTTCCTTGGAGGTTTTTCAACAGAGGCTGGAGGGCCATCTGACAGCAATGAGGATCCTGTGAATTTAGGGGGAGGTATTTGTGAGTTTAGAGCGGTTCCTTAGTGGAACAGGCTTCCTCGGGAGGTGGTGGGCTCTCCTTTCTTGGAGGTTTTGAAACAGAGGCTGGATGGCCATCTGACAGCAATGTAGATCCTGTGAATTTTGGGGGGGGGGGGTGGTATTTGTGAGTTTCCTGCATTGTGCAGGGGGTTGGACTAGATAGCCCTGGAGATCCCTTCCAACTCTGTGATGCTATGATTCTTTTCACTGGGTGGAGATCAAGCATTTGACCTCTGCATTCCTTTATTTTTTTCCTCCTTCCTTTGGATGTTATTTATTCCTTGGTTCATACTTTCCCCATTCCAGTAGATATTTATGGAGTTTACAACGGGAGATGGAAAACTTGCATACATGTTTATGGCATGGGGTAAAGACATTGGCCCCTCCTCTCCCACAAATTTGGCATATTTTGTTCTAACATAAATTTGCAGTTTCAACAGTATAAGTTCTAAATGATGCATTTTTGTCATGTGCGGTTGTAGTCCTTGGCATATTTAAAAATTTAAGTGTATAAATACGTTAGATGTCTACAGGTGACAATCATTTTTTTTAGTTGCCAAAAGTACACCAAATCATAGACACCTTATCACAAGCGTCTCAGTTTTTGCCATCAGAGAGGCAGGGGAAAAGTAAGTTAAAAACTGAACTTTATAGTAAACAAGAGAATCTGTTTCAGTCCAAATAACCGTCTTGTAAAGTTGTAATTGGACTAGAACCATATTCAGATGTAGAGTTAAATGCCATGACTTTGAAAATGCTGAGCTCGGTCCTGTGGACGATTCCTGTGAGCATACGAACCCTGGATGAAATTAGTCTTCTTTAAATAGTGAGCATATCCTTGACAAATAGTTTCAGGTGTGTAGCTGGCTGTGAGTGCGCACAAAAGCTCATATCCAGAATTAAACTTCGTTGGTCTTAAAGGCGCCACTGGACTCAAACAGTTCTGTTGCTTCAGACCAACACAGCTACAGACCTGATTCTCAAAACTCAAACTTTGTTCTATATGTTCTGTATCCTTGACGACAACACCCACCTCCAGTAAGGCAGAGCAAAGAAACTGCTGTTCTTTTTTGTGGTCTCCGTGCATCACATGTATGAGATCCCATGTGCATGACTGCACAGACGACCTCTTGAGGAACAGCAGCAACAGGTAAGCAGCCTGATTTTTCACAGTCTGTGGAGGTGTCTGTCACAGTCCTTTGGGGAGAGAGAGCTCCCAAAGTTGAGCACAGGTGGGGGCTGTTTAGGAGGACAGCAGAGAAGCCCTGCCTGCTTCTATGATGAAGATGTCGGTCCTACAGTACGCATCAGAATTATTCTTTAATTTAATTCTTTAAGAGCCAGTTTGGTGTAGTGGTGAAGTGTGCAGACTCTGATCTGGGAGTACCGGGTTTGATTCCCCACTCCTCCACTTGCACCTGCTGGAATGGCCTTGGGTCAGCCGTAGCTCTGGCAGAGGTTGTCCTTGAAAGGGCAGCTGCTGTGAGAGCCCTCTCCAGCCCCACCCACCTTACAGGGTGTCTGTTGTGGGGGAGGAAGGGAAAGGAGATTGTGAGCCGCTCTGAGACTCTTCGGAGTGGAGGGCGGGATATAAATCCAATATCTTCATCTACCTCACAGGGTGTCTGTTGTGGGGGGGAAGGTAAAGGAGATTGTGAGCTGCTCTGAGACTCTTCGGAGTGGAGGGCAGGATATAAATCCAATATCTTCATCTACCTCACAGAGTGTCTGTTGTGGGGGGGAAGGTAAAGGAGATTGTGAGCTGCTCTGAGACTCTTCGGAGTGGAGGGCAGGATATAAATCCAATATCTTCATCTACCTCACAGAGTGTCTGTTGTGGGGGGGAAGGTAAAGGAGATTGTGAGCTGCTCTGCAACTCTTCGGAGTGGAGGGCGGGATATAAATCCAATATCTTCATCTACCTCACAGGGTGTCTGTTGTGGGGGAGGAGCTGCTCTGAAACTCTTCGGAGTGGAGGGCGGGATATAAATCCAGTATCTTCATCTACCTCACAGGATGTCTGTTGTGGGGGAGGAAGGGAAAGGAGATTGTGAGCTGCTCTGAGACTCTTCGGAGTGAAGGGCGGGATATAAATCCAGTATCTTCATCTACCTCACAGGGTGTCTGTTGTGGGGGAGGAAGGGAAAGGAGATTGTGAGCTGCTCTGAGACTCTTCGGAGTGAAGGGCAGGATATAAATCCAGTATCTTCATCTACCTCACAGGGTGTCTGTTGTGGGGGAGGAAGGGAAAGGAGATTGTGAGCTGCTCTGAGACTCTTCGGAGTGGAGGGCGGGATATAAATCCAATATCTTCTTCTTCTTGAAAACCCTATGGCAGGGGTGGCCAAATTTGCTTAGCAGAAGAGCCACATAGAACAAATGCCAGATGTTTGAGAGCTGCAGGGCAGGAATGTCAGATGCTTGAGAGCCGCTAGGCAGAAGGGAAGAAGGCAAATAGAAGGAGGGAGAGGTGGAAAGAAAGCAACTATAAATGCATTCCCCAAGCCACTGGCTGGCATGGCTTAAGAGGAGATTTGAAGAGAGAAATGCCTTCTTCAAGCCGACAGACAGGGCGGTGGGGGCTTCGAGAGCCACACAATATGTGTGGAAGAGCCACCTGTGGCTCCTGAGCTGCAGTTTGGCCACCCCTGCTCCATGAGGTCGCCACGAGTCAGTTGTGGCTTGACAGTAAACCCCCCCCACCACTACCCAAAGCGCAGTATCCCGTCTGTGGTGTTATAAGGGATGCAAGACCTTGCTTAGCTTATGGAAAACTTTCTGTTGGAGCATTCTACATCTTTTAGAAGTGCCTGTAAGTCTAGAATACGCAGCGCAGCCTTGTTTCAAAATTAGTTCCGAGAATTTGCTTGTGACACAGCACCAGGTATAGCGGTAGGTGGGGTGAGCGTATTTATTTGTAGCTTCTCTTGAAGAATCGATGAGCCCATGTGGGTCTAAAAGCATGCAATACAAGGACGTGTCGGTGCCAAAGGTCCACTGTAACTGGCTGCCCTTGGTGTGTGCAGTCTTGCGCTTTCATGCGTCTTAAGTAACAAACCCAAATCAAATCCGTTGAGGAAATGTGTGGGTTTTCCTCTCTGGTTTCTGTTCTTGTATAAAAATATAGTGGTGTTGTTTGGTAACAAATGTGACACGGTGAAGGAACAATCTTTCCATATGTGCTTATTCATGAGCTTCCATGTGTCTGTATTCACGTGGGTGCCATCTTGTTACAGAACCAACGCCACTTAAAACTAACACGTAACTAAAGTCAGTTTCATAGTTCCCTGGTTCAGAACAACCAAAGACTTCAAAATCACAGCAATTTTATGGGGTCATGCAGTGGAAGTGAGATCACTGTGTGGGGAGGAATCCACTGAAGTACATACCTTTCTCCTGCCGCAAAGGTGTTCATTGAGGTGCATCTTACTCTCTTTTCTTTCCCAGCAGGGAGATTTCAGAAATGCAATTTAAATAAATAGGGGGGGGGGGGGGGGAAATTACAATAAACTGAAATGAAAACTATAATGAAGATATTGGCTTGGCTCTTGTCTAGAATGTCTGCCGGAGACAAGAGTGGGTTTTGATTTTTTCTTTCTTTCAAATTCTGCCCTTCCATGGAAGACCTCTGATTTCCCCCCGCCCCCCAGGAGTCTCCCCCCCCCCTCCCGGGAACAGCATTTCTTGGGGTGTTTGGTGCTGTTGTGTGGTGCGTAGCTAATAGTTTTATGCTGTCATTGACAGAGCCAAGTAGGAGTCCGGCAGCACCTTTAAGACCAACGAAGTTTTATTTGGAATGTAAGCTCTTGTATGCATCCCTCTCTATATACGGAAGCTTACATTCCGAGCGGAGCTTTGTTAGTCTTAGAGGTGCTGATGGACTCCTGCTTTGTTCTGCTGCTTCAGTCCGACGTGGCTGCCCAACTGGAACTATTGCACCTTGCCGTTTGGTCCTAACGTCGTATCACTTTAGATACTTAACCACTACCCATCGGCTATATGTAAGTTCTGCTCACTGTACCCCATTCCCTCGCCTGAAAGGTTTGCATGCGTACAAAAGCTTACATTCTGAATAAAGCTTCGTTGGTCTTAAAGGTGCTACTTTATGTATTTTATTGGTTTTAAATTGTATCATAGATTAGGGTTTGTAGAATCTTTCGGGCTCAAGTGCCGTGTTCTACTGGAGAAAGTTTTTTCTTCCAGACGTTTCGTTCTCGGCTGCGGAGAAAATCCTCAGTATCATAGATGTTTGAACTGTTAGCTGCCCCGAGTCCCACTTGTGGAGGGGGGGGGGGGGCGATAGAATTATAAAGTAAAAAATAATAAAAATAATAATACTTGACTCCAACTTTGTTCTGCTTCAGACCAACGCAGCTGCCCACCTGGCTCTAGTGATAGAGCCAATGAGTCTCTATGTCTTTCATGCTCACTGTATTGTATTGCAGTTTCATGCAGATTCTGGAAGGCCAAAGGAACTCTGCCATTTTGGTTCCTGGTGGGAACTTTCAGGAAGTGACATTTGTTGCCTAGGTGGCTACTTTTCAGGCAAAAATACTTGACATTTGTGAGGTCCTTTCATCTGCCTAATGCTTTTTAGGCTGGAACCTGACCCACCTGTAAAGAGATCTGGTTGTTTCAGCCCTCCCAATAGTGTCTGGAGAGAATATTCCTTTATCTTCCCTTGTCCCGGTCTCGGAGTTATCCTTTTTCAGTCATATGCCAAGTCCTGATGAAGTGGCATTTACTGCTATTGCTGTCTAAGCAGTGTTTTAATGTGGACCGATGCCAACTTTTGGCTGCTTGTGGTTTTTAAAAAACTGGCGTTGGGAGATGGTGCCACCACAAGAGATAATCTGACCCAAGTAAGAGTCCTCTGCGAGAAGCAGGAAAAAATACGATGAGGAAAGGAGGCGATGGACTTAGTATTAAAGTTTGGTGGATAAACAAATTCTTCTTCAAAGGAATCCTGTTCGTAATGCGAATGAGTCATGGTAGCACGCAACCGTGCCATTTGGCTGCCTCTAGGAATATTAATGCTTCCCTTTTGCGTGTAACGTTTATCATCTGCCTCTGCTTAGTTTTCGACGATGGTGACGAGAGGACGTTAAGACGGACGTCGTTGTGTTTGAAAGGAGAGAGGCACTTTGCGGAAAGTGAGGTAGGGATGGTGACCCTTTAAAATAGTACTGCTATCGTTGTTAGTTTTTTTTTTCTTCCAGCGTTGGGAAAGTAGCAAACTCTCTTTTCCCCTTTTCCTCCCCTAGACGCTTGATCAGCTGCCACTAACAAACCCAGAGCACTTTGGAACACCAGTGATTGGGAAGAAATCCAACAGAGGAAGGCGATCCTCTCTTCCTGTGTAAGTGTGATCAGTCTCTGAATGTGGAGGTTCCCCTCAGTCGCCAAAGCTAGTAGCCACTGATACTTATCCTCCATGACTCTATCTAATCCCTTTTAAAAGAGACCTGTGCATGCAGCCATCACATCAGAAATATTTTTTTTTTACACAGAGACTGACTCCTGTGTAGAGAGGCAGTATGGTGTAGTGGTTAAGTGCACGGACTGTTATCTGGGAGAATCGGGTTTAATTCCCCACTCCTCCACTTGCACCTGCTGGAATGGCCTTGGGTCAGCCACAGCTTTTGCAGGGGTTGTCCTTGAAAGGGCAGCGGCTGTTACAGTCCTCTCATCCCCACCCACCTCACAGGGTGTCTGTTGTTGGGAAGGAAGATAAAGGAGATTGTGAGCCACTCTGAGACTCTGAAATTCAGAGTGGAGGGTGGGATATAAATCCAATATCTTCCTCTAAGTGTTTGTGATGCCATTTTGTACTCAGTATTATTGGGCAGGTCTCAGACTGAACGGGCTTCATCCTGTGTTGGGATAAAGTAGGCAGATTTTGCCCTGGATGTCTGTCTCATGGAAAGTTTTTCATTTTCCAAGAGAAGGTTTTCTGTGGGACATGGGTAGAAGAAGAAGATGATGATATTGGATTTATATCCCGCCCTCCACTCTGAAGAGTCTCAGAGCGGCTCTCAATCTCCCTGTGAGGTGGGTGGGGCTGGAGAGGGCTCTCACAGCAGCTGCCCTTTCAAGGACAAGCTCTGTCAGAGCTATGGCTGACCCAAGGCCATTCCAGCAGGTGCAAGTGGAGGAGTGGGGAATCAAACCTGGTTCTCCCAGATAAGAAAGCTATGGCTGACCCAAGGCCATTCCAGCAGCTGCAAGTGGAGGAGTGGGGAATCAGACCCGGTTCTCCCTAATAAGAGAGCTCTGGCTGACCCAGGGCCATTCCAGCAGGTGCAAGTGGAGGAGTGGGGAATCAAACCCGGTTCTCCCAGATAAGAGTCCGCGCACTTAACCACTACACCAAACTGGCTCTCCAAAGGGTAGAGGGGACTGCTGAGCTAAAATAAATGCCTGATGGTATATGGAAGTAGTCACTAAGTTATTTGGATTCAGACCAGAGAGATTAGTCCCACCCCAGAAAGCTTGGAGGCTAGGTGCAACTATTTATATGAAGATGTTTCAAGATGGGATGGCAGAGGTCGAAAAAAGTACAGAGGAGGGGTCACCAAGATGATTAGGAAGTTGGAGAATTTCTCCAATGAGAAAAAGATGAGGAGTCTGGGACTTTTTAGTTTAGAAAAGAGATGACTAAGGGCAGGCATGATAGAAGTTTTTTAAATTATGCACAGGATCAAGAGTTTACCAACAGAATTTTCTTTCTCCCCCAAATACTAGAACTCTAGGACATTCAGTGAAGTAGTAGATGAAGACCAGAACTCTGACAGCACAAACAAATTACTCCTTAAGGAGGAAGATGCAACAGTTTAGTTTCAGATTGCAGAGAAATGTCGACAAAGGTGATCTCAAAATGTTAGTTAGGAATGTAAGATGAACCCTGTTGGATCAGACCACTGGTCCACCTAGTCCAGCATCCTGCCTCACACCAGTTCCTCTTGAGGGCCAACAACAGGGCATAGAGGCCGAGGCCTTCCCCTGATGTTGCCTCCTGGCTTTGGGATCCAGAGGGTTAGTATCTCTGAATGTGGAGGTTCCCCTCAGTCACCATAGCTAGTAGCCGCTGATACATGTTCTCCATGACCATCTCATCCCTTTTTAAAGAGACCTATGCGTGCAGCCATCATCACATAAAAGGAAATTCTTTTTTACACAGACACTGATTGCAGTGTGGAATTTGCTGCCATCAAATGTGATGATGGCTGCATACAACTGTTGTTGTAGATAAAGTGAGGCAAGATGCTGGACTAGATGGACCTCCAGTCTGATCTAGCAAGGCTCAACTTACATTCCTAACTTTTAACATTTTGAGATCACCTTTGTCAACATTTTTCTGTAATCTGAAACTAAACTGCTCCATCTTCCTCCTCATGGAGTAATTTGTTTGTGCTGTCAGAGTTCTGGTCTGGGAAGCACGTGGTGGTAGGTGATGGAGCCAAAGTTTTTTTAGCCTTTATCTGTCGGGCGGAGTTTGAGAGGGAGCTAGAGGGTTGCAGAGGGCAGGGTTTCAGTGGCATGCAGAAGCTTTTGCTTTTTTCTCTGACAAATGGAAGCACAATCAATGTTCTAGAATATGAAAGTTTTCTAAGGAACACAATTCCTGTGGCTACAGAGTTGAGCTTTCCTTGAGGCCTGCCTGTTTTTTCTCAGGCCCAGAATTATACACAGCCTTTGTTTTGACCTGAGGCTTGATAACGAAAGAGAAGGGCCCAAGATGAGAAAGAGACAGGCTGACAGGATGTGAATTGGAGTTGAGAGAGTAAGAATTGATAGGAGATGAGGTGGCACGGCAGTGGTCAAGTCAGGAAAGAGACGTTCTTTAAAAGCAAAGACTTTTAGAAATAGAGCCTGACCTTTGGTTCAGGTTTCCCTTTAAGAAGAAGACGACTGCAGATTTATACCCTGCTCTTCTCTCTGAATCAGAGCCTCAGAGCAGCTCCTATATCTTCTCCCCCCACAACAGACACCCTGTGAGGTGGGTGGGGCTGAGAGGGCTTTCACAGCAGCTGCCCCTTTCAAGGACAGCTCCTGCCAGAGCTATGGCTGACCCAAGGCCATTCCAGCATCTGCAAATGGAGGAGTGGGGAATCAAAGCCAGTTTGGTGTAGTGGTTAAGTGTGCGGACTCTTATCTGGGAGAACTGGGTTTGATTCCCCACTCCTCCACTTGCACCTGCTGGAATGGCCTTGGGTCAGCCATAGCTCTGGCAGAGGTTGTCCTTGAAAGGGCAGCTTCTGTGAGAGCCCTCTCAGCCCCACCCACCTCACAGGGCGTCTGTTGTGGGGGAGGAAGGGAAAGGAGATTGTAGGCTGCTCAGAGACTCTTCGGAGTGGAGGGCGGGATATAAATCCAATATCTTCATCTACCTCACAGGGTGTCTGTTGTGGGGGAGGAAGGTAAAGGAGATTGTGAGTCACTCTGAGACTCTTCGTAGTGGAGGGCAGGATATAAATCCAATATCATCTTCCTCTTATCTTCTTAAGTGCATGGACACTTATCTGGGTTTGATTCCCCACTCCTCCACTTGCACCTGCTGGAATGGCCTTGGGTCAGCCATAGCTCTGGCAGAGGTTGTCCTTGAAAGGGCAGCTGCTGTGAGAGCCCTCTCCAGCCCCAGCCACCTCACAGGGTGTCTGTTGTGGGGGAGGAAGGTAAAGGAGATTGTGAGCCGCCCTGATACTCTTCGGAGTGGAGGGCGGAATATAAATCCAATATCTTCTTCTTCTTCTTCAAACCCGGTTCTCCCAGATAAGAGTCTGCGCACTTAACCACTGCACCAAACTGGCGCTCTCTCTCTCTTTAATCAAGAAAGAAAGGACACCTAATTTTCAAGAAGCTGTACTTCATCAGTAATGTTGGAAATTGAGCACGGTTGGCCTGCAGGAGCCAGGCATACATGGCTGAGACTGTTGTTGCAAAACTGTTCACCCAGAAGGCGTTTTTGTAGGCGTTTCAGGTCAGCATGAGCAAATGGAGGTTGCTTGGGTAGGTGGAGAATGAAGACCCATGGCTCAGTGGAAGCGCCTCTCTTTTGTATGCAGAAGGCCCCAGTTTTAATCCCCATCATCTCCAGTCAAAAGGATCAGGCAGCGAGTAATGTGAAAGACCTCTGCCTGAGACTCTGGAGAGATGCTTCCGGTCTAAGCGGATAGTACTGATTTTGATAAACAAAAAGGTCTGATTCACTGTAAAGCAGCTTCATAAGTTTGTATGTATCCATTTTAAATGATCCAATAACTTCATGGACCATTTAGGGGACCATCTGTGGCTCAGCACAACAGCCCCTGCATTGCATGCAGATGGTCCCAGGTAGGGTTGGGCAGTAGGTAAGGTGAAAGGTCTGTCTGAGACTCTGGAGCAGGGGTGTCAAACATGCAGCCCAGGAGCCAAATCAGGCCTCCTATCAGGTCCCCAAGCAACTGGCTGTCATCTGCTTCCTTCTCCCTGTCTCTTGCATCCTTCTGCAGCTCAACTTGTTTTGTAAGGCTTGCTCAATCGCACAGGAGCTTACAGAGCAAAACCTCTGTTTTCTCCACTGGCTGAGGCTCCTCCCCCCCTCCTGGCCCTCCGTGGGGAGGGAGGGAAAGAGCCAGAGCTGCCTTTGCCAGTTCCCTGGATCCCATGGGAGAAATACAAAGAAAGCACCTTGTAAGAACAGCAAGTGCTAATGTTTTAAGCATGTTTTATTTTAAGGGTTTTTAAAAAAAACTTTAGTCATGTTTGTCTGTGTCCTTTATATCTCTGCTCAGGGCTTTTTTGGTAGGAAAAAGCCCAGCAGGAACTCATTTGCATATTTGGCTACACACCCTGATGTCACCATTGTTTCACACAGGGCTTTTTTTTAGTAGAAGAAACCCAGCAGGAGTTCATTTGCATGTTGGACCGCACCCCCATGGCACCAAGTCATCCGGAACTGCGTTCCTGTGCATTCCTGCTCAAAAAAACCCCCTGTCTCTGCTTCCTAATCTTAAATAGGTACACACAGCCTGGCCTGGCCAACAAGGTCTCATTTATGTCAGATCTGGCCCTCGTAACAATTGAGTTCGACACCCCTGCTCTGGAGAGCTGCTCCAAGCCTGGGTAGGCAGTATTGACCTTAATGGACCAGTGGTTTGATTTAGTATAAGGCAGCTTTGTGTGTTTACCACTTCCCAAGGAACTCTGCAGCTATGAGATACACGGGACAGTAGTTCAAGATCTGAAGGTTGTTGGTTCTAGCTTCGGGAACTCCCGACTTGCAAGCATCTAAGTACTTTAGTAGGCTTCGTTCGGTTTTCACGCCCCCTTTCCCCAAGCATGACAGCTTTAGAGGAACATTTCCTGACGTTTTGAGCCCCATGTACAGTTATGAGCAATAAGGTTACGTTCTCTCTGGCTGTTATCTTCCTGATCAGGCTGCCTAAATCTCTGTGCGCTTAATCCTCTAGTAACGAAGATGAAAAAGAAGAGGAAAGTAGCGAAGAGGAGGACGACGATAAGAGACGCCTTAACGATGAAATGCTCGGCAAAGTTGTCAGCGTGACGTCTAGCCCCGACAAGGCAGACTGGTATCCGGCTTTGGTAAGTAAGGAATATTTAGGGCGCTCATGATAAAGTGTGCTCAACACACACACACAAGATTTCGGAGGGGAAGAGTCTTTGGGACTCTTATCGGGGCATAGAGTTGGGTTCGGTATAGCATTGAGCCAGTTTGGTGTAGTGGTGAAGTGTGCGGACTCTTATCTGGGAGGACTGGGTTTGATTCCCCACTCCTCCACTCGCATATGCTGGAATGGCCTTGGGTCAGCCATAGCTTTTGCAGGAGTTGTCCTTGAAAGGGCAGCTGCTGTGAGAGCCCTCTCAGCTCTACCCACCTCACAGGGTGTCTGTTGTGGAGAAAATATAGGAGATTGTAAGCCGCTCTGAGTCTCTGATTCAGAGAGAAGGGCGGGGTATAGATCTGCAGTCTTCTTCTTTAAAAGTTTTAAAAATACTCCCAGCAGTCTTTCAGGTTCTTTGAAAAAATAGACAAATGTTGAGTATTTAAAAAGAAAAATCATCATATGACTGGTATGAAATAGCTTTAAAGAATGTATACTGCAGACATATACAGTGGTCAGTTTTTTATTTTCAACTTTAAAACAATATAAATAATTTACAATACATTGCCAATTTGCTTCATAAAAGCCCTGAATAGTTAGACAAGACAGGAGGTGGTGGTCGCTACAAGCGTAGCCAGCTTCAAGAGGGGATTGGATATGGAGCAGAGGTCCATCAGTGGCTATTAGCCACAGTGTATTGTTGGAACTCTCAGTGATTCTGTATTCTGGGTGCTTGGGGAGGGGCACAGTGGGAGGGCTTCTAGCCCCACTGTGTGACACAGAGTGTTGGACTGGATGGGCCATTGGCGTGATCCAACATGGCTTTGCTTATGTTCTTACAAGACGGCCAGGGTGGGCTGCTTGAAATTCATCTGTCCTTTGGATGGATAGCAAGATTTGAGTCCAGCAGCACCTTAGAGACCAACAAGATCTTCAGGTGATGAGCATTTGAGACTTGGAGCTCCCTTCATCAGAAGCCGTTCTGCTGCAGACCAAACGCTGCTGCCCTCTGAAATGACCTTTGAATGAATGCTGATTTGTTTAGCTCTTTTAATATTTCTTTTATTTTGATGCTTTGTTTTTGTTACAATAATAAGCTCCCTGAAGTTTTTAAAAAACAAAACCCCAAGATATTCACACGCACACGCATATACGTATATATGTATGTGTGTGGTGCATGGGGTTTTTTGTAGCAGGAATTCCTTTGCATATTAGGCCACACACCCCTGATGTAGCCAGTCCTCCTGGAGCTTACAGTAGGCCCTGTACGAAGAGCCCTGTAAGCTCTTGAAGAATTGGCGACATAAGAGGAGTGTGACCTGATATGCAAAGGAATTCCTGCTACAAAAAAAGTCCTGTGTGTGTATACACACATTCCCTCTCTCCCTCTAAACTCGGAGTCTTGTGAGCAAACATTCTACTTTGTGAGCTACTGGCATTAAAGTTGTGACTGTCTAAATTAGTTTCCTCTGGGGGCATCTTTCCTGAGCTAAGACAAAAATGTGTGAGCCAGAGGCTAAAAACCTGTGAGCTAGCTCACACTAATCTTGGAGGGAACACGCGTGTGCGTATGTGTGGCCCAGCAGTAGAGCTACTCTTTGGCTTACAGAATGTTCTGGGTTCGATTCCCGGGCATCTCCAGTTGAAGGACCAGGTAATAGGTGATGTCAAAGGCCTCGGCCTGTGACCCTGGAGAGCTGCTGCTAGTCTGAGTAGACAGTACTGACTTCGATGGGCCAAAGAATTGATTCCGTATGAGGCAGCTTCATGTGTTCCATAGTAGCTGTTTAACATTTGAGACACCTGGTTGGAACTAAAGAGAAATGCTCAAGGGCACGATATGAACATATGAAGCTGCCTTATACTGAATCAGACCTTTGGTCCATCAAAATCAGTATTGTCTTCTCAGACTGGCAGCGGCTCTCCAGGGTCTCAAGCGGAGGTTTTTCACACCTATTTGCCTGGACCCTTTTTTGGAGATGCCAGGGATTGAACCTGGGACCTTCTGCTTCCCAAGCAGATGCTCCACCACTGAGCCACTGTCCCTCCCTAAAGATGCAGTGCCATGTGCCTTTGGTATTGTACAATTATTTCTGCTTAGTGAATTATGCAGTATCGTTGGTCTCTGTATTCATATGTAAGCAAGCCGAGCAAGAACGTTTCCATGCAGTCTGTCTCTGCAAAGCTATTCCAGTGTAAGCCCATTGATTTCCATTTAAACCAGGTTTTTAAATGAGACATCAGGTCTCAAGGACCTCTGGGTTCGTGTAAAGAGGCAGTTGGCAAAGAACTCTGACCAGCGAAAAAGGAATTTTTCATTTTTAATTGAATTAAAAAGAGACAGCTGTTCACAGTTCAGGGGGTGTATGCTGAGCAGATAAACACCCCAGTCCAAAATCGTACAAAAGCGATAAAATACTTAGTATCATCAAGCAAGCAGACAGACAATGAAACAAACTGATCGGGTTGTACAAACTCGAAGAAAGGGGTGGGAACTGTGATGGTCCCCTTTGGAAAAGCGTCTGTTTCCGACTCAGAGCTGCTGCTTGGGAGAGGAAAAAAACCCTTTTAAAGCTGCAACCACTCCCTGCATTCAAGGGAGGGTCCTCCGGCTGAAGCCAATCACACCCAGTCGTCCCGTGCAGACTGGCTTCCATTCCTTACAGGAAGTAAATAGAACTTTCAAAAAAGGAAACTTGGGTTTAAAATCTGACTGGTATTGTCTACTCAGGCTGACAGCAGCTCTCCAGGGGCTTCTCATCACCAACTGCTTTGTTCTTTTTAACTGGAGTTGCCGGGGATTGAACCTGGGACCTTTTGCTTGCCAAGCAGGTGCTCTACCACTGAACCATGGCCCCTCTTAGCTGGGCATCAAGCTCACCGTGAACTCCTTTGGACCTGGGGATAGGCAGGTAACAGTGGGGTGTTGTTACATTACAAGTTACCTTGGCAGTTCCTGGAGATGCTTCCTCTGTGCTATGAAGTTCTCCCTCCATTAGTGTAAATTGTCCTAGGTGGTAGAATGAGCAGGAAAGGGGAGGAGCTTTGGGTTTGGTTAGGAGATGCAGATTGCAGGATTCAAGATATTGTGCTGTGTGAAGGGAAGGCAGCTCAGATCTTCTGATCCCCTTTATACGTATGCCGCTTCCCTTCTGTGACCAGGGATTGCTCAGCATAACATTACGACCAATGTTCCCTCCAAGTTGCAGAGTCTTGTGAGCAAAAATTCTACTTTGTGAGCTACTGGTTGTGAGTTGCTGGCATTACGTTGTGAACTACTGCCTAAATTATTGTGCCCTGGGGGTCATCTTTCCAAAGCTAATACAAAAAATGTATGAGCTGGAAGCTAAAAATCTGTGAGCTAGCTCACGCTAACTCAGCTTAGAGGGAACACTGATGATGTCAGCATCATAGGTCACAGGGCTTTCATGAGGGACACTTTCTTGATTTTTTTGTATTTGCTGAAGTAAGCATGATGTATTAAGTACTTACAACCATTTCAGATGCCATTACAAAAGCAAGCCTTTGGGACTCTCTCCTGCTCTGTGCACAGCTTGAGTTTCTAAGCCTCCTTGATTCCCATCAAACTACAGCTTGTCATTACATTTAGTCAGAGGTCACACCAGACCAGTGCCGAATTAAACCCTGTGGAGGCCCCACGGCAGAATCTTGGGGGGCCACTCGCAAATCATCTCAGAGTCAGATGAAATTGCTGAGCAGTCAGGTTGGAATGGGTAAAAGGAAGTCCTTCACCCAAAGAGTGATTTACACATGGAATTCACTGCCACAGGAGGTGGTGGCGGCTGCCAGCATAGACAGCTTCAAGAGTGGATTGGATAAACATCTGGAGCAGAGGCCCATCAGTGGCTATTAGCCACAGTATATTGATGGAACTCTCTGACTGGGGCAGTGGTGCTCTGTATTCTTGGTGCTTGCGGGGGGGCAACAGTGGGAGGTCTTCTAGTGTCCTGGGCCCACTGCTGGACCTCCTGATGGCACCTGGGTTTTTTGGCCACTGTGTGACATGAAGTGTTGGACTGGATGGGCCACTGGCCTGATCCAACATGGCTTCTCTTATGATCTTCATCGTGGTCTCTGTGCAGTCCCACACATGGGTCTTGCTGCAGGCAACAGATCCATACCTCGGAGTCTCCAATAGCTCACCTAGAGTGTTTTCTGGCGCGCTTTCCGCTCGCCCTGATGAGCAGGCATTGACTGCGCATGCCTGGAGCGAGCGGGAGGCGCCATTCCCACTCAGTTTCTTCCTTTCTGCCGCTCGGACAACACCTACTTTGCTGTATCAACACCTGGAATCCGTGACTCCGCGAGCCTTCTCGAACCCGAGACCCGGAGTATCTCTCTTCTCGAGACCATGAAGCCCTTCGAGTCCGTGAACCTACTCGGTACCGAGAACCTTTTATACCCTGCACTGCTTCCACCACCGTATCTGCTGCTCCGGCCACGACTTCTACATCGGCCATGACTTTGACTTCCTTACAAGAAAAGTCTAAACCTTCCGAGGAACGTGCATCCACGTCTGCACCTACCAAGCCTCTGATCTCTCCTGCAACCGAGGAATCCCAATCTGACGGGGACAGCTCAGGCTCTTCTGACTCCGAAGATCCTCCTGGCTCTCCTGCCTCGGATTCCACGCAGCCAGCCCGTCTTTCTCCATCAGACGGTTCGAAGGCCTACCTTAACCTGATTACTACCATGGCTGAAACCTTGAATGTTACTCTTCCTTCCGACTCACCCAAGGTTCTTAACATAGTCCACAATCTGGTTCAGGCAGATTTCCCAGCGGGGTCTCTCCTACCTGTGTTGCCAGTGCACTTGGAAGGTCTGCGTGAGGCCTGGGACAAACCTGCTTCGATTCCACCTACTTCGAAGCGCTTTGACTCCCCTGTACAGAGAACATGCTCCTGATTCTAAATTTTTAGCCTCCCATCCTGCTCCAAACTCCATAATGGTGCACAGCGACTAAAGCCGAACCATCCAGGCACCCTACTCCTCCCGATCGTGAGGGCCGGAAGTTGGACACCTTGGCTCGCAAGATTTACAACCTTGCCTCCACTAATTCCAATCTTAATAATTACTTGCCTTATTTTGCAGCATATACATTTAATCTCGCCAACCAATTTACTCCTCTCATTCCTTCTCTGCCAGAGACTTCTCAGAGAGCTGCATCTAATTTAGTCTCTGAGCTATCACGAGTTTCGAAACAGCAGATTAACACCATCAAACATGCCGTTTCCTGCTCATCTAGAGTGTTCGCATCATTGGTGGCATTGCATCGACCCGCCTGGCTGAGGTCAACGAACCTGCAACCCGATATTAAACAAAAAATCGAAGACTTACCTTTTGATGGTCTTGGCCTCTTTCATGCATCCACTGATGAAGTCCTCACTTCAGTAGATGACGGCCGCAAGAGGCTGAAGCGCCTTAGAGTCTCTCAGCCAGCCTCCCAGCAGTTCAATCGACCTAAGCCTTGGAGACCATCTTTTCAGAGGCGTCAACGCTCTCCTAAGCAATTCGATTACTGGAAGAGGAACACCCCCCAACGAAAGCAACCCTTCCAACAGAGGCCACGCTCTCACCAGACAAAGAAGTCTTCTCAGCCTGCCAATCAGTCTCTTTGACTCCGCTCTGCATCTCACTCAACAACTGAATCCCTGCTATCAAACACATCTTCTCCTGTTCTATCCAACCTGGAGCTCAATCACCACGGACTCTTGGGTGCTCACCATAATCAGTCTAGGGTACGCAATCGAGTTCGTTTTGCCACCTCACCACTACTTCACCATTACTCCACCCTCTCCTCATCTCAAAAAAGAGATTCTGGACTTGCTCCAAAAAAATTCCATAGAACCTGTTCCTCCTCACCATCGGGGGACAGGTTCTGCTCACGATATTTCCTGGTGCCCAAGCGGGATGGGGGCAAACGACCCATTCTGGATCTCCGGAGACTAAACAAGCGGATAGTCTACAAGAAATTCAGAATGATCTCCGTCCAAGTCATCCTTCCTCTAATTCTGCAGGATTCCTGGATGGCATCCCTGGATCTCCAGGATGCTTATTTCCATGTGACCATCAGGCCTCAACACCGCAAATATCTTCGTTTTGCCATGGGACATCATCACTTTCAGTACCTATCTCTTCCGTTGGACTGTCTACTGCGCCCAGAGTGTTTACGAAGTACATGGCAGTGGTGGCAGCTGCTCTGCACCTTCGTGACATTCCAGTGTTCCCGTACATAGATGACTGGTTACTCATCGCTCCTACAGCACATCAACTGGCGAAGAATCTCAAAACAACACACTCTCTTCTCGCCTCCCTGGGCCTGTGTGTGAATGCTACCAAATAGATAGATAGATAGATAGATGAATTTATTGTCATTGTTCTCAACAAAAAGAGAGCAACGAAATGAGGTGCTCTTCCACAAACATACCAACACATCAAACACACATATTCATAAACCATTTAAATACATCTGAAACCATTAAACCATTTAAACCATTAAAACCATTTAAATACATCTAAAACGGATAAACATTCATAAAACCATTAAAACCATTTAAACCATTAAATAAACATTCATAAAACCATTAAACATTCATAAAACCATTAAAACCATTAAAACCATTAAATACATCTAAAACAGATAATCCTTCATAACCCTGCATTTAACCTAACCACAGCACTTGGATAGAAACTGTCCTTAAATCTGTTTGTCCTAGCCTTCAACACTCTATATCGTCTACCTGACGGTAAGATCTCAAAAAGCAAATGGCCCAGATGTGTATGGTCCCTTAGGATCATTTGTATCTTCCTTTTACATGCCATATTATACAGATCCACCAATGAGGGGAGAGAACATCCACAAATCTTTTGTGCTCTTCTCGTCACTCTTTGGAGCACCCTTCTCTCTGCTTCCGTGCAGCTCCCAAACCACGCGCAGAGGCAGTAAGATAAAATGCTCTCAATGGAACTACGATAAAAGGCAACCAGCAGACTCCCTGACAGTTGTAGTGATCTTAAGAGTCTCACCTCTCCCCAACTCAGAACCTACAGTTCATAGGTGCTCGTCTCTGCACATCACCTCATCTAGTTTTTCTTCCCAGGGATAGTGCCCACACCACCCTGTCCCTGGCCGAAGAGGTCATACGTACCCCAACGTAACTTGCAATCACCATCCAATGTCTTCTGGGCCTCATGGCCGCAACAACCTCGGTTCTTAGATTCACAAGACTGTGCATGCGACATCTCCAGCTTTGGTTTGTTCGTGCCTACCATCCATACGTACAGCCACAGAATACCGTTCTCACTGTACCTCAGAGGGCTCTCCCTTGTTTGGTGGACAGTACCAGACAATTTACTTTGCGGAATGCCCTTTGTTCTTCCTCCTCCGTCTGTCATCGTGACAACAGATGCCTCCAAGTGGGGATGGGGAGCCCACTCAGAGGACAAGACTGTCAGGGGTCTGTAGACTGCCCCCGAGAGGGCCATACACATTAACTGCCTAGAACTCATAGCCGTTCACAGCGCTCTTAAATCGTTCTTTCCATCTGTAATCAACCGACATGTCCAGATCACAACCGACAATATGGCCATGGTCTTCTATGTGAACAAGCAGGGCGGTACCAGATCTATCCGTCTGTGCCGCATAGCCATCCTTTTTTGGGAATGGTGCATCAAAAACAGCATCTACCTGACTGCCATTAATCTTCCAGGGATAGAGAATGTCTTGGCCGATTCTCTCAGCAGGATTCGCATAGACGACCACGAATGGTCCCTCAATCCACGTTACTTGCATCGCATCTTTGCATGCTTCGGGACTCCAAAAGTAGAAGTTTTTGCTACGAAGGACAACTCGAAATGCCCTCTCTTTTATACCAGGAGAGGCAACGATGCTTTCCTCCACAGCTGGAGGGGTCCTCTTCATTATCTTTTTCCACCAACCCCTCTAATTACCCGATCTCTACTCAAAATTGCTCGGGACGGTACAGACTGCATACTGATAGCACCATGGTGGCCACGGCAACCGTGGTTCACGAGACTCCTTCAAATGTCTCATCACACTTATCGCCGCCTTCCCCTGATAGACGATCTCCTGTCCCAAGATCACGGCCAGGTATGGCACCACAACCCCCAAATTCTAGGACTTACAGCTTGGAGAATTCGGCCACATCTTTACTACCGAGAGTAGCGGAAGTTATCATGAACGCTAGAAAACCTTCTACCAGGCGCTCATACCAGTGTAAGTGGAAGCGCTTCTGCTCCTTTGCATCCTCTCAACAACTTGATCCAGAGTCTGTACCTCTCCCTTCGATCCTAGAATACCTGCTGTCTCTACAAGTGTCGGGGCTCAGCTATTCTTCTTTAAAGGTTCACCTTTCAGCCATTTCTGCTTTCCACGAGCCTATTGACGGGTAGACTGTTTTCTCCCATAGACTGTCCAAATCATTCCTCAAGGGCATGTTGCACCTTCACCCTCCTATCAAACCGATTGTGCCAATTTGGAGTTTGTCGTTAGTTCTTTCACAACTTATGGAAACCCCGTTTGAACCCTTGGTCACTGTGGACCTTAATCTTCTCTCTTGGAAGACTGCCCTGTTGGTTGCTCTCACTTCTGGCAAGCGAGCCAGTGACTTGTGTGCCTTCCGTTCTGACCCACCTTATACAGTTTTTCATAGGAACAAAGTGGTCCTGAGAGCGGATCCTGCTTTCTTACCCAAGGTTGTATTGAAATTTCATCTTTCAACTTCTACTTCCTTGCCCACGTTTTTTCCTAATCCTAAAGACTCTGGACAAATTGCTCTACACACTCTCGATGTCAGAAGAGCTTTGTCCTTTTACCTCTCTCGTACAGAACCGTTCCGTAAGGACCCTAACTTATTTGTGGCCTATGGCAATCCTCAAAGAGGATGAAAAATTTCTACCCAGAGACTCTCTAAGTGGGTATCCATTGCAATCCGGTTGTGTTACAAAGTTGCTAAGCAACCTTTACCTAAAGGCCTTGAGGCTCACTTGACTAGAGCAGTCTCGACCTCTTCGGCCTTCCTGGAGGGTGTCTCCTTAGAGGACGTCTGTGCTGCTGCATCATGGTCCTCGCCTTCCACGTTCATCTCGCACTATGCCTTGGATGTTCGTGTCAGACGGGACGCCTCCTTCGGCCAAGCGGTCCTCAGGTCCATCTTCCACTGAAATCACCCCAGGTGAGTGCATGCATACATTGTAAGTATGGAAATGTTTTTTTCTTGCCAGCACCCACCTTCCTTTTGACTTTCAGCTGGCTAGTCACCCATGTGTGGGACTGCACAGAGACCACGATGAAGATAAACAGGTTCCTTACCTGTAACTGATGATCTTCGAGTGGTCATCTGTGTAGTCACACACGCCCACCCAGCCTTCCCCTCTGCTGGCTTTTTCTGCCTTGGTTTTCACCTTTGTAGACTGTCAGTAGCAGCTGGAAGAAACTGAGTGGGAATGGCGCCTCCCGCTCGCTCCAGACATGCGCAGTCAATGCCTGTTCGCCAGGGCGAGCGGAAAGCACGCCAAACAAAGCTTTAGGCGAGCTATTGGAGGCTCAGAGGTGTGTGACTGCACAGATGACCACTCAAAGATCATCAGTTACAGGTAAGCAACCTGTTTTTCTTATGTCTGGGCAGTAATGCTCTGTATCCTTGGTGCTTGTGGGGAGGGGGCAACAGTGGGAGGGCTTCTAGTGTCCTGGCCCCACTGGTGGACTTCGTGATGGCACCTGGGATTTTTGGCCACTGTGTGACACAAAGTGTTGGACTGGATGGGCCACTGGCCTGATCCAACATGGCTTTTCTATGTTCTTATGGTCTCTTGGCAGCATCAGGCATTCAGGGAGACCCTGCCTCTCTACATGGAGCTTTCATAACATATTTGATTCTTTGAAACCAGCGGTCCCCCGCCTTTTTGAACCTGTGGGCACCTCTGGAATTCTGACACAGGTTGGAAGTTAACCTCTTTAAGTTGGGAACGACAGACCAAATCCTCAGTGTGATGTTTTGAAATTTCAGGTCTTATCCCCCAGTTGCAGCGATGAGATAGCAGTGAAGAAGGACCAGTGTTTAGTTCGGTCTTTTGCGGACTCCAAATTGTGAGTAAAAAAAACCCTACACACACCATGTTTTGACTTTCCATCCTGGCCGTTTCTGAGTTGCGGGGTGGGTTGCAAAGATGCCAAATCAACAACTAATTCACTAACAAATGAAGGAGAAGACTGCAGATCGATACCCCACCCTTCTCTCTGAATCAGAGACGCAGAGCGACTTACAATCTCCTGTATCTTCTCCCCCCACAACAGACACCCTGTGAGGTGGGTGGGGCTGAGAGAGCTCTCCCAGAAGCTGCCCTTTCAAGGACAACTCCTGCGATAGCTATGGCCAGGGCTTTTTTTGTAGCAGGAACTCCTTTGCATATTAGGCCAAACCCCTTGATGTTACATCAGGGCTGTTATTACAGGGCCTGATGTAAACTCTTGGAGGGTTGGCTACATCAGAGGTGTGTGGCCTAATATGCAAAGGAGTTCCTGCTTAAAAAAAAAAGCCCTGGCTATGGCTAACCCAAGGCCATTCCAGCAGCTGCAAGTGGAGGAGTGGGGAATCAGATAAGAGTCCGCACGCTTAACCACTACTTAACCAAACTGCCTCTCAAATGAAGATAAAACCATATTATTAAATTCCTATTAAATCTTTTAAAATCTCGTTCCAAAAACCATAGTTTTCTAACACGCTCACACAGCCCAGATTAATGCAAGGAGAGCATCCTGATCAGATCGAAGAGGTCATGATGGGATTTAGGAGGATGCTGTCACTTAAAATAATCTCAGAGGCAGGCGTATAAACTTGCCCTGACCTGAATGGCCTGGGCTTAACCCTATCTTGTCAGATCTTGGGAGCTACGCAGGATCATGCAAGGTTATTGATTGGATGGAAGACCACCAGGGGAGGCTGCTATGCCGAAGCAGATGATAGCAAACCGCCACTGATCATCTCTAGCCTTGTGAGCACCATGTGGACATCACAAGTTGACTGCCACTTGAGGACACTTTTCACCACTACCAAGCGTAACTGCAGTTATTGAAGAAGATAATGATATTGGATTTATATCCCGCCCTCCACTCCGAAGAGTCTCAGAGCGGTTCACAGTCTCCTTTACCTTCCCCTCCCCCACAACAGACACCCTGTGAGGTAGATGAAGATATTGGATTTATATCCCGCCCTCCACTCCGAAGAGTCTCAGAGCGGCTCACAATCTCCTTTCCCTTCCTCCCCCACAACAGACACCCTGTGAGGTAGATGAAGATATTGGATTTATATCCCGCCCTCCACTCCGAAGAGTCTCAGAGCGGTTCACAGTCTCCTTTACCTTCCCCTCCCCCACAACAGACACCCTGTGAGGTAGATGAAGATATTGGATTTATATCCCGCCCTCCACTCCGAAGAGTCTCAGAGCGGTTCACAGTCTCCTTTACCTTCCCCTCCCCCACAACAGACACCCTGTGAGGTAGATGAAGATATTGGATTTATATCCCGCCCCCCACTCCGAAGAGTCTCAGAGTGGCTCACAATCTCCTTTACCTCCCTCCCCCACAACAGACACCCTGTGAGGTGGGTGGGGCTGAGAGGGCTCTCCCAGCAGCTGCCCTTTCAAGGACAGAGTCTCAGAGCAGCCTACAATCTCCTTTCCCTTCCTCCCCCACAACAGACACCCTGTGAGGTGGGTGGGGCTGAGGGGGTTCTCACATCAGCTGCCCTTTCAAGGACAGAGTCTCAGAGCAGCCTACAATCTCCCATATCTTCTCCCCCAACAACAGACACCCTGTGAGGTGGGTGGGGCTGGGAGGGCTCTCACAGCAGCTGCCCTTTCTAGAACAACTCCGACGAGAGCTATGGCTGACCCAAGGCCATTCCAGCAGCTGCAAGTGTAGGAGTGGGGAATCAAACCCAGTTCTCCCAGATAAGAGTCCACACACTTAACCACTACACCAAACTGGCTGAATTAACCAATTCAGTTCTGCACGCCAGCAAAAATTTTGCGAGATTGGTGTTAAAACAAGTTGCCGTTTAGTTTATGCAAGGTAGTTCTCGAACATTAGAGAAGCCATCGTTTTGATTTCCAGTAACACCTGCACATGAAACCCCAAATAACCTCAGGAAAAGAGTGGCTTCAATCTGAAGAACGGACCTTGCCATATGCCTCTTCTTGCTGGAGCTCCCTGCTCCATTTGTTTATTTGTTCATTCGATTTAGATCCCGCCCTCCCCGCCAAAGCAGGCTCAGGGTGGCTTACATGTTCATGTATATCGGGTGGGGAATAGTGGCTCTCCAGGTGTTTCTCGCCTACAACTCCCATCAGCCCCAGCCAGCATGGCCAATGACTGGGGCTGATGGGAGTTGTAGGCAAAAAAAAACACCTGGAGAGCCACTGTTCCCCACCCTGATGTATATACATGAAATATAAAAATACATAATAAATACAACGAAGAGGCCAGAGCCTTGTGGGACCTTGCCCAGTTCTGCAAGGCTATATTCTTCCGGCTCGCCTTCAGCGGATTCTGACATGCCGATACAGTAGCAGGAAGAACATCCATCGTCCAACTAACCCGAAAGGCTATCCTGACATTAGCACGACCTATAGTTTCAAAGCGTTTTAGATGGTTTTAATTAACGGCTGATCTGAACCTGTTGAAATGTGATTGTTAGCTATATTGTTGTTGTGATTTTATAGGTTGCGAGCCTGCCCTGGCGGGGAGGCCGGGATATAAATCTAATAATAAATAAAATCAATAAAAACATTAATAAGTATCAAAATATCGCAAGTGCTGTGTTGATCTTTAGGTGTTAGTCCGTTTGATAAGACGGATAGCTGCCTGTTCTGTTTTATATCAAGCTTTTCTGCTCTGCTGTTTACTTATTCTACTATTCCTGTTTTACTGTGTGGAAACGCTCTGAGGGTTTGGCAGAGACCCCTGGAATGGCACTGGAAATGTTGCGGGAGATTGCCTTGGGAAACAGCAATCTTCCTTGTAAGCAGAGGATTCCCTTTCGGTTGGGAGCCTCGACGCTTTGACTTGCGACTGCTTGAATGAATGAATGCACTAAGTTTGGTTGACTTACACCGTCTTGAGTTGTTTAAAGCCCGCATCCCTAATATGCAGCCCTGCAGTCTATTCATTGGGGAGTGTAAGTGTCTTTGCATATGTGAACTATGCAGGAATGTGGTTCATATTTCATATCTGGCAGAAATACTAGATTCGGCTTGTATTGGAATATGTATTATATATATGTTAAAATCGTGACTTTTGCACTGAGATAATATAGAAATATGCTTGTAATCTTTCAGGGTTTTCCAAGCGCAGATTGGTTCACTGTGCTGTGCTTGTTATGACCGATCAGCCCTTGCAAAGCATTTGCGGTTTCCCCTCTTTGCAGGCTCGGAAGTCTGGCTGAGAGCCAACGACTTGTCCAAATGCAATCCGCTGAGCAAGGATTTGCAGTGCCCCTAGCTTTTGCACTTACACTTTTGCACAAAAACAGCTAAAAACAGTGACATCAGAGAGCCAGTTTGGTGTAGCAGTTAAGTGCACGGACTCTTATCTGGGAGGACCGGGTTTGAAGAAGATGATGATGAAGATATTGGATTTATGTCCCGCCCTCCACTCCGAAGAGTCTCAGAGCGGCTCACAATCTCCTTTACCTCCCTCCCCCGCAACAGACACCCTGTGAGGTGGGTGGGGCTGGAGAGGGCTCTCACAGCAGCTGCCCTTTCAAGGACAACCTCTGCCAGAGCAATGGCTAACCCAAGGCCATTCCAGCAGGTGCAAGTGGAGGAGTGGGGAATCAAACCTGGTTCTCCCAGATAAGAGTCCACACACTTAGCCACTACACCAAACTGGCTTTCTGATGTCACTGTTTGATTCCCCACTCCTCCACTTGCAGCTGCTGGAGTGGCCATGGGTCAGCCATAGCTCTCATAGGAGTTGTCCTTGAAAAGGCAGCTGCTGTAAGAGCTCTCTCAGCCCTATCTACCTCACAGGGTGTTCGTTATGGGGGGGGGGGGAGGGAAGGTAAAGGAGATTGTGACTGCTCTGAGATTCAGGTTATAGGTCGGGATATAAATCCAATATCATCATCATCTGAAATCCAGTTGCGTTTGCGCCGTTGGTGCCACGGCTTCTGCCATTTTGCTAGTAGTTTAAAATGATGCTTAAATACTTACGTTTCGAGTATTACAGCTGTGCAAGATGAAGGCGCTTGCAGGTAGTGGCCTTTCCCCTTCCCTTTCTCTTTCCTCAGAAGTTTTCTACAGTCCCTCAAAAGGGCTCCTATGGACTTGGGGGTGGGGCTGCAGTGGGAATGGGCAAAATTTCCTCCCCCTCAGTCTCATGCCCAGTGGTGGGCCTGGTGGAGAAACTGCAATGGCACAAGAATTTGGGTGTGAGAACTTGATAGAAGGGCCCCCTCCTCACTTCTGCCTTTTGTACTCTCGTGACCTTGGGCGATGCTGTGGAAAGGTGGGAGTGGGGAAACATCCTTCATGGCAAAGACCTGCTTACACACCAGTGGGATCTGCTTACACAATTTGCACTGTAATTTGGATTGTGGGGGACTCTCAAATATGTAAGGTTTTTAACTTAATTTAAACCAGAGCCAGTTAGGTGTAGTGGTTAAGTGTGCGGACTCTTATCTGGGAGAACCGGGTTTGATTCCCCACTCCTCCACTAGCACCTGCTAGCATGGCCTTGGGTCAGCCATAGCTCTGGCAGAGGTTGTCCTTGAAAGGGCAGCTGCTGTGAGAGCCCTCTCCAGCCCCATCCACCTCACAGGGTGTCTGTTGTGGGGGGGGGGGGAAGGTAAAGGAGATTGTGAGCTGCTCTGAGACTCTTCGGAGTGGAGGGCAGGATATAAATCCAATATCTTCATCTACCTCACAGGGTATCAGTTGTGTGTGTGTGGGGGAAAGTAAAGGAGATTGTGAGCTGCTCTGAGACTCTCCGGAGTGGAGGGCGGGATATAAATCCAATATCTTCATCTACTTCACAGGGTGTCTGATGTGGGGGAGGAAGGTAAAGGAGATTGTGAGCCACTGAGACTCTTCGGAGTGGAGGGCGGGATATAAATCCAATATCTTCTTAAACATTGAAATAGTTGGGTGGGGGAATTCAGAATGGGATTTTTCACTGGCAAGAAGCATTTGTCACCAGCAAAGCAAACGTTTTTGTAACGGAGGACTCTGAAGAAAGGTTTTTAGCATACTAAAAAGCTTTCCAAGTTATAACTTATCAAAACATTTCTCTTTCAGCTATTCGGTAGCGAGAAAGGACATTGAGGAATTAGACATCCCAAACATTACAAAATCTGAGCTGTCTTCTAGAAAAGGTAAACTTCAGCAATTACCTTTTAGATGACTAAGGAACAGATGAGTTGTTCAGTATGGCAGCCTGTTGTTGTCTTAATGAAAGACATAATACATGATAATAGACGTGACATTACAGTAGTTATCACCTGTATAGTAACAGGATTGGCAGTTCAGCCCTAAGAATTAGGATAATTAATTTCTAGGAGACTTGCTCCAAACAGCTGTGGTTAGGATTACAGCTGTAACAGTTTGAGCCCAAGTGGTATTCATCTCATTTGTTTTCGCCCAAGTTTTTAATTGGTTCTCCTGTGGTCCTGCTCCCTGGCTGGATAGCTTCACCTCCATCAGACCAGCTATGTGCTTGCAGACGGAGAGAACGTGTTCCAGAGATCAGGCATAGACGCAGTGCAGGCGAAAGAGTGCCCCTCTCCTCCTGATAGTCCTTTCCCCCCCTTTGCTGATTGTCTGCTGGAATTTGCCTCTGAGCCACTTTTTCCTTTGCCGGATTCAAGATCCAGGTTGTGCATGCAACAGAAAGCAGGCATGTGAAACATTTTTTGGGGAGGGGGGGAGGGGCTTGCAACAGAAGAACTGCATATGGAAAAGATTAAGCACCCTTAAGAACGTAAGAAGAGAGATCTCTGCTGAATCAGACCAGCGGCCCATCTAGTCCAGCAATCCTATCTTACACAGTGGCCAGTCAGTTCCTTTGGAGGGCCAATAATAAGCATAGAGGCTGAGGCCTTCCTAAGAATGTCAGAAGAGCCCTGCTGGATCAAACCAGTGGCCCATCTAGTCCAGCAATCCTGTCTTACACAGTGGCCAGACAGCTCCTCTGGAGGGCCAACAACAGGGCAGAGAGGCCAAGGCCTTTGTAAGAACACCAGGAGAGCCCTGCTGAATCAGACCAGTGGCCCATCTAGTCCAGCAATCCTGTCTTACACAGTGGCCAGACAGCTCCTCTGGGCAGCAAACAACAGAGCACAGAGGCTGATGCCTTCCGCTGATTTTGCCTCCTGGCTCTGAAATTCAAAGGTTGAGTGCCCCTGAACGTGTAGGTTCGTTTTAGTCATTGTGGGTAGTAGCCACTGAAGGACCTTCACAAATTTGTCTGATCTCCTTTTAAAGCCAACTTTGCTTGTGGCCACCATAACATCCACTACAGTTGCCAGTTCTGAGTTGGGAAATTCCTGGAGGCTTGGGGATGGAGTGTAGGGAAGGGGTAGGGTTGGGGATGGACCTCGTATCCACCTTCCCAAGCATTTTCTCCAGAAGAACTGCTCTGGAGGTCAGATGTATTTCCAGAAGAACTCCTGTCAATACCTAGAGGTTGGCAACCCAAACTTCTGTCCCCTTTTTCTATTTCTGTAGTCGAAATCTCCCTCTCAGAATTGTTTTTCCAGTGAACAAGTGCATTTCAGAGATCTGTTTACATGTGCATCATAATTAGGCCTTGCTTGTTCTAGGGAAGTGCCTGTCTTGACATAACGCTTGTGAGTAGGGTGCAAAGACTTGTAAAAGTAGGGGTACCAGTAAAACAAAGGTGTCCATGTACAGGGCACAGGTGACCATCATGCAACTCAGGCGCTGTAAGTAGCAAGTGTTGTGGCATACTGAGACATGCAGGAGGTCCCAGATTCAATCTCTGGCATCTTCTGTTAAAGGACCAGGCAGGAGGTGATGTGAAAGACCTCAGCCTGAGACCCCGGAGAACCACTGCCAGTCTGAGTAGGCAATACTGATTCAGTATAAGCTGGGCTTTTTTGTAGCTGGAACTCCTTTGCATATTAGGCCACACACCCCGATGCGGTCAATCCTCCAAGAGCTTACAGGGCCTGCTGTAAGCTCCAGGAGGATTGGCTGCGTCAGGGGTATGTGGCCTAATATGCAAAGGAGATCCTGCTAGAATTCCTTACAGGGCTCTTCGTAGAGGGCCTACTGGAAGCTCCAGGAGGATTGGCTACATCAGGGGTATGTGGCCTAATATGCAAAGGAGGTCCTGCTAGAATTCCTTACAGGGCTCTCAGTACAGGGTCTACTGGAAGCTCCAGGAGGATTGGCTACATCAGGGGTGTGTGGCCTAATAGGCAAAGGAGGTCCTGCTAGAATTCCTTACAGGGCTCTCAGTACAGGACCTACTGGAAGCTCCAGGAGGATTGGCTACATCAGGGGGTGTGGCCTAATATGCAAAGGAGGTCCTGCTAGAATTCCTTACAGGGCTCTAAGTACAGGGCCTGCTGTAAGCTCCAGGAGGATTGGCAGCATCAGGGGTATGTGGCCTAATATGCAAAGGAGCTCCTGCCACAAAAGAGGCCCTGAGTATAAGGTAGCTTCATGTGTTTACTCCTGCCCACCCCTGTTATCTGCTCCCTACCTCAGTAGACTAGAAGCAGGACCACAAAGCACAGGTAGCTTTGGTTGCATTCTGCACTTCCAAAATACCTTTCTTTCACGCAGAGAGGGGCATCTTGGAACGGGCAGAAAAGAAGTCACAGCAACACAGTCTTCCTTGGAGTTTTTGTTCATTCACTTGACAAGCTTTAGGCAGTTGCCTGGTCGTCATGCAGATTCGCGTGCTCAAGTTTTTCAGTGTCAACAGTATTATATGTTTAAGATAAAGAATGTTTATGAAGGGATGTTGGTCTAAGTTGACTTGCGGCTGTGTTAAGTCCTTCTGGAGTAATGCTGGCCATTAGTGATTAATCCATTTGGAATGCTCTTGCTTGCGGTGCATTTAGAAATCATGGTTGCCAAACTTGGCAAGTACAAACTTCTCTGAGTATCTCTTGAATTACAGATATTCTGGATTGCTGATATGCATCTAAGCTTCTCCTTATGCAGACCTCTTAAAGTGTAACAAAAATAAAAAAGCAGCATAGAGTTGGAAGCAATGTTCCCTCTAAGCTGCAGAGTCTTGTGAGCAAAAATTCTACTTTGTGAACTACTGGTATTAAAACTGTGAGCTACTGGCATTAAAGTTGTGAGCTCCTGTATAAATGAGTGTGCTCTGGGACCATTTTTCCTGAGCTAGGACAAAAATGTGTGAGCTGGAGGCTAAAAATCTGTGAGCTAGCTCACACTAACTCAGCTTAGAGGGGACACTGGTTGGAAGGGACCTCCAGGGACATCTAGTCCAACCCCTTGTATAATGCAGGAAATTCACAAAGACCTCCCCCCCCCCCCCACACACATCCCCAGTGACCCCTGTTCCAGGCCCAGAAGATGGCGAGAACCTCCAGGATCCCTATTTTCTCAAAGATTTCAGGTTTTCACGGCTGGTAACATCATTAGGGTTTGTAGAATCTTTCGGGATCAAGTGCCGTGTTCTACTGGAGAAAGTTTTCCTTCCAGACGTTTCGTTCTCAGCTGCGGAGAACATCCTCAGTGGCGTTGCAGCCGGAGCAGGCGCTCTGACCTTCTCGGCTGCTGTGCATTGAGTGGGGCCAGGGCTGTTTTCTGTTAATACATTAATATATTAATTTTCTGGCCTCACTGGTGGACCTCCTAATGGCACCTGAGTTTTGGCCTCTGTGACACAGAGTGTTGGACTTGATGGGTCATTGGCCTGACTTCTTTTGTGTTCTTATGGGTATTCAGGGTCAGAGTCTCTTTGTTCCAGCGACAACTGAAGATCGCTTCACCTGTCCGTTCCAAGTGGGGCAAAAATCCCATATTGCTGTTCCAAACTTTTTTTTAGTGAATGGAGAATGTTAGAACATCTGTTTGCAAGTTGGATGGTCTCAAGAACCACCTGTTAAAAGCAGTTTGCGTAGAAATTTTTGCCTGAAACCTTGGAGAACAGGCAATACAAACTCAACAGTAATAACCCTAATAGACCAAACTAGCCTGATCTTGTCCGAACTCAGATGCTGGGGCACCATCTAGGAAGACCGGGGCTGCTACGCAGAGGAAGGCAACGACAACCCGCCTTTGCTCCTCTCTTTCCGAATGTTCGCTTTAATTTCCCCACCTCTTGAGCAGAGCAGTTCACATCCTGAGCAGAGTGGTCAAGCTGCGGTCCAAGCTTTGCTCCCCAACTGGAGAGCCAGTTTGGTGTAGTGGTGAAGTGTGCGGACTCTTATCTGGGAGAGCCGGGTTTGATTCCCCACTTCTCCGCTTGCACCTGCTATAATGGCCTTGGGTCAGCCATCATTCTCAGAGTTGTCCTTGAAAGGGCAGCTGCTGTGAGAGCCCTCTCCAGCCCCACCCACCTCACAGGGTGACTGTTGTGGGGGAGGAAGGGAAAGGAGATTGTAGGCTGCTCTGAGACTCTGTCCTTGAAAGGGCAGCTGCTCTGAGAGCCCTCTCCAGCCCCACCCACTTCACAGGGTGTCTGTTGTGGGGGAGGAAAAGAGATTGTAGGCTGCTCTGAGACTCTGCCCTTGAAAGGGCAGCTGCTGTGAGAGCCCTCTCCAGCCCCACCCACCTCACAGGGTGACTGTTGTGGGGGAGGAAGGGAAAGGAGATTGTGAGCCGCTTTGAGACTCTTCGGAGTGGAAGGCGGGATATAAAGCCAATATCTTCTTCATCTTCTTCTTGCTCACGACCTGAGTTTCCTCCCAGTGGAAGCTGGGTTCAAGTAGCCGACTCATGATTGACTCAGCCTTCCATCCTTCCGAGGTCGGTAAAAGGTGTACCCAGCCTGCTGGGGGAAAAGTGCACATGACTGGGGAAGGCAAGGGCAAACCACCCCGTCAAAAGTCCTCCGTGAAAACATTGAGAAAGCAACGTCACCCCAGAGTCGGTAACAACTGGTGCTTGCGCAAGGGTCTACCTCTACCTTTTTAATCTTAAAATGAGCAACGGGCACTGCAAGATCCCAGGTGGCTCCATATTGCTGCTGAGTGAGGCTTCCTGCGTTAATGAGCGGCCGCTCACAGCTTAGAAGGAACGCTGCTTTCGCCTTGAAAATCCCGTGAGATGGAATGTAATGGAGCGCCATGCACTGGTTGTGGCTCAACAGCATATTTTAGCTTTTTAAAAACTCTGTTTCATATAATTTGGAGAGCATTCTTCTACGTTGTTCCAAGTAGTATTCCCATCTGGGATCCTGGAGGCATTCCCAAAAAGCAAACACAGGATTTTTTTTGCTATGCTTTTATCCATGCTGCATCCAATTTCAGGCTGTCTGTGACCACGAGAAACGGAGCCAGTTATTGTATGTATTCGTTTGTATCTAACATACAATAAATGTAAGGATTCCTCTTTAGTGTGGTTAAAACCCGAGGCTTTCCACCATTTTCTGGACAGCTCTGCAGTTTTCACTTGAAACTTGGCAGTTTTCACTTGAAATGTAGAATGGCTGAGCGAGAGACTAGGAAAGGAAAGGTCCCCTGTGCAAGCACCAGTCGTTTCCGACTCAGGGGTGACGTTGCTTTCACAACATTTTCACTGCAGCCTTTTTTTACGGGGTGGTTTGCCATTGCCTTCCCCAGTCATCTACACTTTCCCCCCCAGCAAGCTGGGGACTCATTTGACCGACCTCGGAAGGATGGAAGGCTGAGTCAACCTGGAGCCGGCTACCTGAAAACCCAGCTTCCGCCGGGGATCGAACTCCGGTTGTGAGCAGAGCTTAGGACTGCAGCTTTACCACTCTGCGTCACAGGGCTCTTTGTTAGTCTTAGAAAGATTAAGAAAGTCTTAGACTAAGCTAGCCCTGATTGGTCAAGATGGAGTTTTGGTTCTTAGTACCTTAAGTCAGTAAGCATTGGGCCGTTTTCCTCCGAAGGGTTGCAGGAAGCAAGCTTCTTCGTCAGCCTGAGAGCCATACCTGCAAGCTGGAAGATGGACATGCGCGAAATCTTGGAATCATCCAGCAGCGACGAAGACGAGGGAGGCGAGGCAGGGAGCGACGAAGAGAAAGACAAAGCGGAGCATAAAGAGGAAGAGGTAGCGGTAAGCGAGCTGCTTTTTGCTGTTTGAAGGAGCATATAAATTAACGAGCATGTGATGCGTGCTCAGACCTGGTCACACACCACACTTGCAAAATTCGATTGCCAGCTCCGGGTTGGGAAATCCTTGAACGGTTGGGGGTGGAGCCTGGGGGAGGGTGGGGGCTGAGGGGGGAGACCTCAACTGAGTATAGTGCCGCAGAGCCCTGCCTCTGAAGCAGCCACTTCCTCCGTGGGAACTGGTTTCTGTAATCTAGAGAGTCAGTTGTGATTTCAGGGGTCTTCGGGCCCCACCTGGAGTTGGCAGCCCCATGTCAAAAATCATTTTCAGGGATTCTTACTACTTGGAACCTATGGATACTGACTTGCAAATAAGCCTGATGTGTGGGGCTTGCTTCCAGGTAAATTGGTATGGGGTGGCAGTTTTATTTTATTGGAAGCTGCTGAATTAAAAACTACCATCCAGCGCGTGGGTAATGGCACTGTCTGCGGGCTGAAGGAGGGAAAACTCTTGCTCACGATGCCCCTGGTTTCTTGAAGACAGTGGCTCCCTTTGGTTTCCGTGGTGGGTTGCAGGAGCCATCCTTTAACACAGGGGTGGCCAACGGTAGCTCTCCAGATGTTTTTTTTTGCCTACAGCTCCCATCAGCTCCAGCCATTGGTCATGCTGGCTGGGGCTGATGGGAGTTGTAGGCAAAACATCTGGAGAGCTACCGTTGGCCACCCCTGCGACGGTGACGTTCAGGCCTCCTTTTGGGCAGGAGTTCGCAGGAAATAACCAAAACGCATAAAGCAGACAGATGGAAATCTTCCTCATGCCATTGTGGCCACATAGGAGAAAATAATTTTAAAAGTACGATGGGAGTACGGTTTTGTTATGACAGTTACAATTCAAGAAGCATTTGGAGGTCGATGCTGAGCTGATACGATTTAGTCCACCTTCGGGTGATGTCGGGGGTGTGTGGCAGATGCAAATGAGTTGCGCTAATGAGCTCTGGCACCTCGTTTTCTACTAAACGACCCCTTCATCTGTGCTTCTCCATCAATACCGCCCACTAACCTTTTAGCTCAGGGGTGGCCAACGGTAGCTCTCCAGATGGTTTTTTTTTTGCCTACAACTCCCATCAGCCCCAGCCTGCATGGCCAATGACTGGAGCTGATGGGAGTTGTAGGCAAAAAACATCTGGAAAGCTACCGTTGGCCCACCCCTGTTTTAGCGGGTCGGGGGAGTTTCTTCTTCTCTCTCTCATGAACAGAACAGCAACTGCCAGTGCTTGGTGACCATACAAACAACAGCGAGGTTAGTGGGAGGAGTCAAGAAAGATTCTAGACCATTTCCTGGTCTCTCCCCAGCTCTCCCTGCTGCTGGATCAGGTCACGGCTAGCGTCTCCCTCTGCACACTGGCTACCCCAGTGTCCCAGAGAAGGCTGTAAGTGGGCCATGAAGGCGATAAAACAAAGCAGTAGACAAGTTTCACCTTTAAGACCAACTAAGTTTTAAAGGTGCCGCTTGTCTACTGCTTCGTTCTGTTGCTTCCGAGCAACACGGCTGCCCACTTGGATCTATCTTCATGAAGATGATAACTCTGTCTCCCTGTTGCCACCCAGTGGATGGTATTCGGTGACACGATACCTCTGCAAGTGATTGATTAAACCCTGATTAACAAGCGTTGTATGCAAGGAGAATGATTTCCCTGCTTCGCGTGAGCCTTTGGTTGGATAGACTTTGCTGCAGGTGACGTTGTGACGCTTTTAAATAAATGTTCGCCTTGATGCACTGAAGCCCGTTTGATCCTACGGGGGCTTGGGGCGGGGGAGTTGATTAAGAACAAAGTTGGTGGCTGCTTTGCTCGGCTCCTGGGTCCCAAATGTGTTTTTTTTGCTGATGCCCTCTGTTGTATTATTGAGCATACCTCTCAAACGGAACCAGAGAGAGGTCCATCTGGAAATGTAAAAAAATATGCAACAATGGCAGCTCCGCCACAGCGAGGAATTGTGGTAATGTGAGATCCAGAACATGAATGCACTGTGTTTTTCAAATGCAACAACTGTATGTGCAGAATCCCGAGGTGATAGCTGCATGTTTTGAAGGTCTGTATGCTTGCAGTGGCTTTCGAGTTGATTCCTTTTAATCTAGGGATAGCATTGATGGAGTTAGTTGCTGCACAAGCGCACAGCTGTACTTCGTAAAGACACCATAACTAATATACAGAGTAAATTCACACCAGCTCAAGATACTTGCACAATCAGATTGTTATGCAATCATACGAAAAATTGAAGGGAAAATTTTCCTCCTGCTAGTTGTTCAAGAGGGAAGCATGTATTCCTTAAGCTAACTTTGTTTTCCATCAACGTTGCATAGCTATATTTGCATAATTGCCTGTTCAGCCTTCCACTTGAAGTTATGTTATGAAGTTATGAAGCGAGACAGTTCTGTGTTTCTACAAGAATCAAGGAACCAAACTCCAGAGTATACTGGAATACACCAAACCAGTGTTGAATTGTCTCGTTCTTGACAGAAAAAGAAGGGTATATATTTCAAATACATACAAACTCTCGTGTCCTTAATGCCCCACCCGCTCCTGCTTCCAAGAAATCCGGGATCTTTCGCACCAAAAACAAGCTTCTTTTGGACATTTCAGTATCAGAAGTTGCTTTAAAAGAAAACTTTCCATGCTGACTTTTGAAAAGAAGATGATGATATTGGATTTATATCCCATCCTCCGCTCCGAAGAGTCTCAGAGCGGCTCACAATCTCCTTTACCTTCCTCCCCCACAACAGACACCCTGTGAGGTGGGTGGGGCTGAGAGGGCTCTCCCAGCAGCTGCCCTTTCAAGGACAGTCTCAGAGCGGCCTACAATCTCCTTTATCTCCCTCCCCCACAACAGGCACCCTGTGAGGTGGGTGGGGCTGAGAGGGCTCTCCCAGCAGCTGCCCTTTCAAGGACAGTGTCTCAGAGTGGCCCACAATCTCCTTTCCCTTCCTCCCCCACAACAGACACCCTGTGAGGTGGGTGGTGCTGGAGAGGGCTCTCACAGCAGCTGCCCTTTCAAGGACAACCTCTGCCAGAGCTATGGCTGACCCAAGACCATGCTAGCAGGTGCAAGTGGAGTAGTGGGGGAATCAAACCCGGTTCTCCCAAATAAGAGTCCGCACACTTAACAACTACACCAAACTGGCTCTCCAAACTGAGGAAGATGCCTATATCTTTTTTTGCCACTTTTTTGTGCTGTTTTACAGGTTTTTTTAATCATAGGTTTAAAAAAATCCATGGAAAAAAATGAATTGGGCTATTACATAGGACACTTCCTCACCTTTCTCCTGTGGTGGACAAAAAGCAAATTGAGGTGCCTGGTAATGGTCACTCCCACATTGTTTAGCAATCTGTTGAGTGATTAGGGAGATAAGGATATAGACAAGCTGGAACGGGTCCAGATAAGGATGATGAAGATGGTGAGGGGTCTGGAGACCAAGTCCTATGAAGAAAGGTTGAAGGAGCTGGGGATGTTTAACCTGGAGAGGAGGCGGCTGAGAGGTGATATGATCACCATCTTCAAGTACTTGAAGGGCTGTCTTAGAGAAGATGGTGTGGAATTGTTTTCTGTGGCCCCAGAAGATAGGACCAGAACCAATGGGTTGGAATTAAATCAGAAGAGTTTCCGGCTCAACATTAGGAAGAACTTTCTGACCATTAGAGTGGTTCCTCGGTGGAACAGGCTCCCTCGGGAGGTGGTGGGCTCTCTTTCTTTGGCAGAGGGTGGAGGGCTCTCCTTCTTTAAACAGAGGGTGGATGGCCATCTGACAGCAATGAAGATCCTGTGGATTTAGGAGGAGGTATTTGTGAGTTTCCTGTACTGTGCAGGGGTTGGACTAGATGACCCTGGAGGTCCCTTCCAGCTCTGTGATTCTATTATTCTAAGGGAAGGGCGATGCCAGAATGGGAAAGAAGTATAGGAAGTTTAAGCTTTAAGCTGCTTTATTTTCTGTGTACTCTTAATGTGTCAGGTCATTTAGCGTCTTGAGCCTTCAAAAAAACAGAAAAGCAGTGATATGCTGCTTGCATGTTTTGCCCAAACTTTGATGCTGGGTAGAGGAGTGTTAAACATCAGTTTCTTGCAATAATAACGCAGTATCGACTTGGCAATTCAGTTCTTGTATGAGTTATGACAAGTTTAAAATGAGAGGCTTTGTCTACTATGAGATCCCTTTTTAACTTGCCTTCAAGGTAGTGTACAGACTTCCCGAAAAATGTACAATGCTCTTAATTTGTAGGGTTTTCTCTCTCTCAAATATCAGTCATACATAATACAAGAGATTAAGTTCAAAATTAATGGGCAGATTAAAAAGAACAAGTCTCCAGGTCTGTAGAGAACCAATTTGGTGTAGTGGTTAAGTGTATGGACTCGTATCTGGGAGAACCGGGTTTGATTCCCCACTCCTTCATACAGCTGCTGGAATGGGCCTTGGGTTAGTCATAGCTCTTGCAGAAGTGTCCTTGAAAGGGCAGCTGCCGTGAAAACCTTCTCAGCCCCACCCACCTCACAGGGTGTCTGTTGTGGGGGGAGAAGATAAAAGAAGATTGTAAGCCGCTCTGAGTCTCTGATTCAGAGAGAAGGGCGGGATATAAATCTGCAGTCTTCTTCTTCCTTCTTCCAAAAAAACTGGCCAGAAAACTAGGTACCATCAGGAGATCTACCAGTGAGGCCAGGACACTAAAACCCCTCCCACTGTTGCCCCTCCCAAGCACCAAAAGTACAAAGCATCACTTGCCCCAGACAGACACTGGTTAATAGCCACTGATGGACCTCTGCTCCATATATTTATCCAGTCCCATCTTGAAGCTCTCCATATGTTTATCCAGTCCCATCTTGAAGCTCTCTATGCATGCAGCCATCTATGCTTGTAGCTCTTGATGCCGTCTATGCGTGTAACTATCTAACATGCAGTTATGTCGCTCCTTTTCTTATGAAGCAGCATTCTCAATTGAAGCTCTCCTTCACCGACCAAGAAGTGTCCACCGTGAGGTGGATCTTTGGTAACCATCATTCAGCATAGTTTGCTCCTTGTTTTAATGAGCTCAGTGCCTTAGAACAACTAACGGGGGTCAAGGGAATGAGCCGTGAGCCAGAAGTCTGCAGTTCGAATAGCGCCTAATCATGAACTCGCAAGGCAGCTTCAGATCTTAATCTGTGATATGGGGGAGGACGTCGTGGCTTTAGGGAACTGTTTATATGCAGATGGCAGTGTTCCCTCTAAGCCGCAGAGTCTCGTGAACAAAGCGTCCACTTTGTGAGCTGCTGCATAAATGATTGTGCTTGAGTGTCATCCTTCCTGAGCGAAGACAAAAATCTGTGAGCTGGCTCACACTAACTCAGCTTAGAGGGAACACTGGTGGAGGGGTACGTCCTGTGTTCTGAATTGCTTGTATCATTAGAAGAAGACACTGGATTTATATTCCGCCCTCCACTCAGAGACTCAGAGTGGCTTACAATCTCCTATATCTTCTCCCCCCACAACAGACACCCTGTGAGGTGGGTGGGGCTGAGAGGGCTCTCACAGCAGCTGCCCTTTCAAGGACAACCTCTGCCAGGGCTATGGCTGACCCGAGGCCATTCCAGCAGCTGCAAGTGGAGGAGTGGGGAATCAAACCCGGTTCTCCCAGATAAGAGTCCGCACACTTAACCACTACACCAAACTGGCTCTCCAGTGAACAGTCTTGATAGGCGGTCTCAAGGTACGAGCACTGAAAAAAATAGAGGTTTGCATTTTTTTTCTATCACATTGAAGTACTTTTTTTTACAGGAACTTTTTTTCTTATTTTAAACGAACAGAAGTGAGAATTTGAAGGCACTGTGTTCGGCTACTGCTTATGGTCCCCGTTTTCCAGCTCTTGGATTCCCAATGGGACTTTCTCTGGGCTTGCCATTCTTGGCAGGGAGATGGTTTAGAAATGGGTTTGCCAGGTTGGTGGAAATTCCTGGAGATTTGGGGGTGGAGCCTGCAGAGGGCAGGGTCCGGGGAGAAGAGCGACCTCAGTGAGATATAACACCAAAGAGTCCGCCCTCCAGAGCAGCCCTTTGCTCCGAGAGAAGTGATCTGTTACCTGATGATCAGCTGCGATTCCAGGCGGTCTCTAGGCCCCACCCAGGGGTTGGCCGGCCAGCCTAGTCAGAAGGCTTCCTTCTGTAAAACGCTTGTGTCAGTACCGTAAAAAGTTGGCAAACCTATTCCCTTGCCTAGTTTTGGGTTGTGGAGGCAGCTTGTTTAGTCTTAGGGCCAGCTTAGAAGGCAAGCTGAGGCCCCATGAGAAACCCCATTATTTTTCGGGGGGACTCTTACTTCTGTAAAGAGCCTCGTGGCGCAGAGTGGTAAAGCTGCAGTACTGCAGTCGGAGCCCTCTGCTCACGTCCTGAGTTCGATCCCAGCGGAAGCTGGTTCAGGTAGCCGGCTCAAGGTTGACTCAGCCTTCCGTCCTTCCGAGGTCGGTCAAAGGAGTGCCCAGCTTGCTGGGGGGGAAAGTGTAGAGGACTGGGGAAGGCGATGGCAAACCACTCCGTAAAAAGTCTGCCGTCGAAAACAACTGGTGCTTGCACAGGGGACTACCTTTACTTCTGTATTCTCTGCTCCTGAGGCCTAAAAGCAGGCTGAGGGAAACATCTTGTCGCGTTCCTCTCTATTTGCTTCTCCTCCTTTGCGTAACAGTCAAATGTTTTCTTTGTTTTAACACAGGCCGATCCCTTTGGGGGTGTGTCAGTGGCAGAGAGAAGTTCTCCGCGTACTTAAACTCTCTGGACGGAATTTCTTTGCAGCTGGGGAAACTGCTGGGGGTTGGCCGATTCTTAAATACAACCCCCCCCCTTCAATTAGAGAAATCTAAGTGCAAGCTGATGAGCTGTTCCCCCCACCCCCCGAAAGGAGAATTCAGCTGTAGAACGTTGATCCTGTTTGCAGAAAGCAAAGCTGTTTGTCCTTCGTCCGCCTCTCCAGATTCCTGCAGCTCCGCGTGTGGATTGTTGTGTAGCTTTGTGTATTTTGACTGGCTTTAAATCTCGGGCCTGCTTTTTTTTTTAAAGAGAGAACAGGTTGGGCTTTTCCCCCTTTTGTTTTGCGCCACGGCCGCATGGAACGACGAGCCTTTTTTTGAGAGAGAGAGAGAGCCCAAAGAAGCGGCTCGGGCCGCCTCGAAGTACAATGTTGTTTCCCTTTCACTTCCCCCTCGCCGTCTGTGGTCTCGGAAGGCCGCAAAACAGAATGGCTGTTCATGCTTAGAGGCTGCCTAGGGGGTTGCCATGGCGATGCACTGTTGGCGCTCAGTGAGCATGCTCGGCAAAGAGAAGGAAGATTTAGGGAAGGCTTTGGCAGGGTGCCCGGGGAGGCTTGCCAGATGCTTTGAAATGGGCTGTCTCTTTCTTTTCCCTTTCATGTAATGTCTGGTTTATTTATTTATTTGCTTTATAACAAAAAAAAAAAAGGGGGAGACAAGCAAGAGCCCCAGGGATGAGAATGTAAGCAATGCTGCAGGAACGGTGCGTTCGGTGCAGCCGGAGGAAGGGAAGGAAACATCTGCAAGTTAGGCTGAAGTACAACGAGGAGGAAGCACGGTGAGCAGGCTTGTAGGTAGACGGAGAAGGGCAATATACCACCGCGGCTGGCTTGAGGGAGAGGACACAGCACGTAGGTAAGGGACATGCGGGGTCTGTAGCGCTCGTGGCCGGGGAGACCACAGGGAGGGGTGCTGAGGGGCTCAGATCGGTATAAGTTTCCGACCTTTTCCAGCGATTCCGCGGTGCATGCGGTCTCACCCCCCCTTCCTTTCCTTGCAAAAAAAGAAAGGGGGGGAAACTATTTTTAGTCCTTGCCGTTCCACAAAATAGTGACTCTTTTTAAACAAAATGGAGTCACTTTTCCATGCAAGCATGCTAATACTGAGGGAAATGTAGAAGCCCGATCATTTGTGGAATGTGAAATCTCTCCTCTTCCCCTCCCCCTCCCTTGTGTTGTTATATAGTGCACAGCGAATAGGCCACATTTTGCAGGGTGTGAACTGTTGCAGGCTGCACTGGCTGCCTTTTTATTTCTTCTCTTCCCCCTTCAGTATCTGTGACTATCGCAGGTAAGCGACTATCAAGGACAGCCCCTTTTCGACTCGGGATCGTATTTTATGCCTTGCTCCTGGAAAGAGCTTTTCTGTCTTTCAAACAAAAGAGGAAGGAGGAGGAAAAGCTGCTTCTTTTTTTTAAAGAAAGCATTCCTGTGGCCTAAATGGAGTTTTTTCCCCCACCCTTCAGGCCTAATTGGAAGAAAATAAACTGTTGGGGAAGAGCATGGGAAGGAGAGATGGCTGGAAGAGAAATCTGTAGAACCTATTGTTTCATGTGTGGCGGTAGAGATTCTCTCCCTCTCTCCCCCCCCCCAAAGAAAAGGTGGATATTCAGAGATGAAGCGAGTGGGTAGGACGCTGGATCTAGCTTTCCCGCTGTCAGCAGAAAAGCTGTCACGCTGCAACATTAAGTCAAATTAACATTTTAAAATTCTCAGACGTAGGTTAAGTCTCAGTTGCATGTGCTCTCTCTCTTTTTATCTCTCTCTCCCTCCCCCCCCCCCCATTCTCCTCTCTGAGGAAAGTATTTGGGCGTTTTTGTCAGGGGGCTGTGCTCAAGGGGTTCCTGCCGAGGACGTGAAATGCAGACAAAGTCAGCTGATAGGTAAAATAATCTTCCCGTGGCTTCTCTTGTCAGCTTTGTGAAAGGGAAGGAGCATCTTTCACGTGTCGCGACGGAAAAGAACGGGTGGGCAGCGAGTCTTCCTTTTCCGATCGAGCTGGAAAAATTGTCCAAAGCGACCTTTTTTTTTGCGTACGTGCCAAGATCTTTCCATTTTGGTTACCTTGTCGCACGTTTCGGCTGTGCGGTAGCCCCTACAAGAACGCTGAGCTTATTTGCAGATGGTGTCTTTGGACCCGACACTCGAATGTCACTTCATTTGTTTCAGCGGAGCTTGCGTGAGGCTTTCGTGCGTTCTGCCGGAATGTACAGAACTCACGTAGGAGCAGTTCTTACAGCGTCAATCCTGGGATGCACCTTTCCCACAAAAGCACTTTTCAGGGTATTAATTTCTACCTCGTTTTTTTTCTCCTGGGTGAGGTAGTTTAGGCCGATCGGCTTCCAAGCCTTTCTGTGCAGCAGTTTCAGCGCAGGGCTCACCCATTTCTTTTTGGTTGCACCGTACTGCGGTCCTTTCCTTCCCCTCTCAATATAAATGTGATACACAGCGTGAATACGGATTGGAGTCCGATATGGATCAGGTCAACTAAGTCTGCCGTGATCTTAGGTCTCTTGAATTGTCCAACAGCAGAACTGCAACATCGCTTCTGCAGAAACAACTGTGCAAAGTTGGAATCTGGTCCGTTGTCCAAGGAGAGGTGACTTGCAAAAAACTGGCTATGCTCCCCTGGGCATCTGAAATGGTTTTGCAGTCGTCTCTCCAACATGTTCAGCTTGTATGTTCTTCACTAGAACACTAGCACGTCCCTGGGACCATTCGAGTGCTGAGACCTCCTTGCTGCTATCCTGAAGTAGTTTGTGCTAAATCTTAAAACTTTAGTTCTGCAGCCACTGTGGCCGGACCTGCGTGTCCCGCATTGGTCTTGTCAGCCACCAGCGAGCCTGCAGCAGACGTGGACTATTGCACCCTTCTTAAATCTTCGTTCGCGAAGCCAAGCCGAGAGAGTTCTGCGGTCCCCAACCTTTTTGGCAACAGGGACCGGTTTTGTGTAAGAGTTTTTCTACGGACGGACGGGGGGGGTGGGGTGGGAATGATGGTTTCAGGATGATACAGTTGTGGGCTTTCTTTCTATTAGTTCGGTGTAGTGGTTAAGTGCGCGGACTCTTACCTGGGAGAACCGGGTTTGATTCCCCACTCCTCCACTTGCACCTGCTGGAATGGCCTTGGGTCAGCCATAACTCTTGCAAAGTTGTCCTTGAAAGGGCAGCTTCTGGGAGTGCTCTCTCAGCCTCATCCACCCCACAGGGTGTTTGTTGTGGGGGAGGAAGATAAAGGAGATTGTGACTGCTCCAAGATTTGGAGTGGAGGGCGGGGATATAGATCCAATGTTGTCTTCTTCCTCTTCTTCCATTGTAATATATAATGAAATAATTATACAACTCATGGCCCAGTTGCTAACAGACCATGGACCGGTACTGATCCACAGACTGGAGGACCCCTGCTTTAGTTGGTTTTGCGTCCAGGTTTCATCTGCTTTGAAAAGTTTATTAATTTTCCTTATTGTTACTTAGCCTCGATGCATATTACTCCTTTCCTGGAAGTCAGCATCTGATTTGTCAAATCTGAATTCTGGAAGCATAAGCCCAGATCTCCATTCAACTCTGTCAATACTAGCTTCTTCCAATCTTGCCTGCAGCTCTTCAGATAGCAGTTGCTTCATACACTCAGGTCCCCAAAATCTGTGAAGTTTATCCAAACTGGGACTATCTTCATTCTTTGGAGGTTCAAAAAGCTGTGCTTCTCTGGCGGAATCACTGCAGTTCTTGCAGCCCGAGAACAGACATTCCCTCCCTTCCATTGGATGCAATGGTTTGTGGGAGATCTTGGCTAAATAGGCATACAGTCCCTTAAGCAGCAAGGGCTTGGCTTTCCTGGCATGCCACACAAGCCCAGGGGGAAATCTGGTAGAACCCGGAAATAAAATCTTTGGACTGGACTGGAAACATGGCTGGTAGCTTTTACCACTCTTCCTTCTTCATACATCTCTTAACTGGCCTTGAACCATCAGACTCTTTGCTGCATGCAGCTATTGTTGCGTGTTTAAGAACACATGAAAAGGACTGCAAAATGTGCAGGAGTTTCAGCTTGAAACTTCTGTAAAAGCCTTATGTATGTAAAATGAAATCCAGGAGTTCCACCTCTTTGACAGAGAATATTGCAGTCCTCTGTGACTGATAGTAGACAGTCTATAACCGCTGATGTATAATTATTGTATTCATTTGACTCTTTTGTCCTTGTTGGAAGGTAACATGTTTTTTTTGAAGGGGGGGGGGGTGAGCCGCCTACGGTATTTTTTGTTTTTCTTAAGAGTGATTTTGTAGTTCTCAGTGAAGCAATGCAGCAGGATGCTTGTGGCCTTTTGCCTGATTTTGGATGCAAAACCAAGACCGAATTGCAACCTTTCCAGCATGTTCTAACACCTTGATGCTTGCCCAGCTGCTGCTACAAGCGCTTTTGTATAAATCATATGGACTCATAAGTCTTTCTAAATATAGACTTGCTCGCCCTTTAGAGCAATGCAGGAGGGGGGGTGGGGTTGTCAAATTGGTGTGTTTTAAGGTCTAAGCCTATCCGTTTGTGTGTGTGAAGAATAATGGTATTCCGTTTCTTATTTTAAAACCTTTGTTGTCATGCTTAGCACCACAGCAGAAATTTGGGAGCGTTATCCAGTTTCCTGCTGGCCCCTTAGAACTTGGCTGTCAGTTTCAATCCACGTTGGCTATGCATCTGTAGCATTAACTGCTGTTCACAGGCCTGAACAAGTAATGCTGTTCAATTCCACGGAGCAATCCTGTATCAGTTGTTATATTTCCATTTAAAAGCATTAATTTGGCTGCCCTATGCGTTCCTTTGGAATGCGCCTCTCTTTGAAAGCGAAACGACAATATTTTAAATTGCATTTTAAAAATCCTGAAATTGCAGAGGCCCAGGTCTGCAACGGTGAATGGGAGTCGTTTAATTAGGCAGGAGAAACTTAGCCCGGTCCTGCCCACGCTCACAATCGAGAACTTACTTAACATGAATTTAAAAGGTGTAAGGAACAGTTTTGGTTAGCAGGAGCATTTTTTTTCTTTTTCTTTTTGCTTGCACAAACCTCTGCCAGGTACGTGAAATTAAATGCATAGAATTAAAGCAAGCGGAAGTATGGCCTGGATCCTAATTACTGCAAGCCAGACAGTGCTTATGGAAAGGGATTTTCCTTTCCTCCGCACTTCAAGCGTACACAGTCACTCTAGGAAGCAAGAGGACACTCTAGGATCGTGGTCCTCCACCTGTGGATTACAAGTCCCTTTGTTGGGTTACGTGGCCCTGTCTCCCGGGCCACAGATCTCTAAAAAGTTGCCTTTTTATCACGGTCTGCACTCTAGCGGGACCTCCGGATCATGCATATTCATAGACAACAAGCCATGTCTCTGGTTTCTTGTTACCCACATACAGAGCGGAGCAGCAGAATGGTGAGGGGGATGTCATGCTGGAAGCTCTTGGCTTGCTCCTCCTGGCGATCCAGCGGCAGCTTTTCATGTCTTGCTCTCTCCATGTGCTGGCTGCTGGTGGACCTTACCTTGACACTGAGGAAGTTGTCCTTCCAGCGGTTGTGCAGCTGACTACCAGCCGTATACCTGACGCTTGGATGGATCTGGAACGGTTGAAGACCACCACTTGAGGGCAGTGCGGGACACGGCCCAGACCTCTGCCAATGGGGAGGGGGAAAAATTGTGAGAATCAAGAATGCCCGCTTGTGTGAGCGGAAATAACTTTTGCCTGCATCCTGGTGCTGTAGAGTCCAAGCCCTCTGGCTCTGTTTGGTAGACTTGTCATTAACCCGTAGAGATAAAACCATAGAGGTAAGCGAGATCAGCGTGTCTTCCCAGGGCTCCTGGTGGGTGCTGGGGTTTGAAACTGGGTCCTTGTGTCTGTAAAGCATGTCATCGGGAACCAAACCGCAGCCTCATATTCTAGTCCTAGAACAATTACAATTGGGGTTTCAGCGTTAACGTGAAGTTGCAAAGGAAAACCTCCGAACTACCATGAAGAGTCCCTATTCATATAAGACAAACCTTATTCGCTTCTTAAGTGCGATCGTTTATTATAACGCCAATATGAAAATTATAAGAACAGTCCCATGTATGTATCTTCTTCCTCCTCCCAGGGAAATTGAAACGGAATGATGAGCCCTGTTGACTTCACCGTGTCAGAACTAAACTGCTGGAATGCTTCTGTTGTTCCCACGGTTTAAAGGTCCTTAAGCACTAAACAGTCCCGTAGGTGCAGATGACACTCCCTAGTGCGTTAGGTCAGATCACCACACAAATCTGCCTTATCCTGAATCAAACCCTCAGTCCGTCAAGGTCAGTATTGCCTGCTCAGGCTGGCAGCAGCTCTCCAGTGTTGCAGGCCGAGGTCTTTCCCGTCACCTTCTACCAGTTCCTTTCAGCGGGTATGCCAGGGATCGAACCTGGGACCTTTTGCATGCCAAGCAGAGGCTTTTCCACTGAGCCACCTCCCCTCCCTAAAATGAGTACACGAGGGCCCTCTGCTTCTGGTAAGAAGAAGATGACTTCAGATTTATACCCCGCCCTTCTCTCTCTCTCTCTGCCCCATGGCGCAGAGTGGTAAAGCTGCAGTACTGCTCACGACCTGAGTTCGATCCCAGCGGAAGCTGGTTCAGGTAGCCGGCTCCAGGTTGACTCAGCCTTCCATCCTTCCGAGGTCGGTAAAAGGAGCACCCAGCTTGCTGGGGGGAAGTGTAGAGGACTGGGGAAGGCAATGGCAAACCACCCCGTCAAAAGTCTGCCGTGAAAACTTTGTGAAAGCAACTTCACCCCAGAGTCGAAAACAACTGGTGTTTGCACAGGGAACTACCTTTACTTTTTTTTTTTTACTTCTCTTGGAATCAGAGACTCAGAGTGGATTACCATCTCCGATGTCTTCTCCCCCCACAACAGACACCCTGTGAGTTGGGTGGGGCTGAGGGGGCTCTCACAGCAGCTGCCCTTTCAAGGACAGAGTCTCAGAGCGGCCTACAATCTCCTTTCCCTTCCTCCCCCACAACAGACACCCTGTGAGGTGGGTGGGGCTGAAGGGGCTCTCACAGCAGCTGCCCTTTCAAGGACAGAGACTCAGAGCGGCCTACAATCTCCCATATCTTCTCCCCCCACAACAGACACCCTGTGAGGTGGGTGGGGCTGAGGGGGCTCTCACAGCAGCTGCCCTTTCAAGGACAGAGACTCAGAGCGGCCTACAATCTCCCATATCTTCTCCCCCCACAACAGACACCCTGTGAGGTGGGTGGGGCTGGAGAGGGCTCTCACAGCAGCTGCCCTTTCAAGGACAACCTCTGCCAGAGCTATGGCTGACCCAAGGCCATTCCAGTAGTTGCACGTGGAAGAGTGGGGAATCAAACCCGGTTCTCCCAGATAAGAGTCCGCACACTTAACCACTACACCAAACGTCTTAGTGAACTATTCTTATAATAGATTCAGGCGTGTAGCCACGCTGGTCTGAAGCAGCAGAACAAACTTCTAGTCTGGTGGCCCCTTTTATGTGTTAAACACCTTTGTTGTGGTGTATGCAAATCTTGTGCTCACTTTCTACCTCTGTTCATGCACTGGCAACTTCTTCAATGTAACTGGGAAAAGGGCCCAGACCTTGAATAAAACTTTGTTGGTCTTACAGCTGCCCCTGCACTCAAACTTAATTTTAACAGTAGCATCTTAACAGGGCTTCCCTGGTCTGATAATTGTCCTAAACGATATCCGTCCCATGAGGCTTGTCGCTTCCTAGAAGTTTAATGCAGTAGTGTGCAAGAATATTTTATTTTAACCTCCCGTGAAATTGCAAAGGGTGGTGCAAAAAGCCCGTAAGCAAGCGAGAGATCTCAGCATCCACAGAACGAGCGTGCTCTGCTAAATTCGTGCTTGAGAATGAAAAGGCCGGACCAAATGGCACTGCAGTTCAGTGCTCTAAACCTTTCCTCGGCTAGCTTTTTCTTTCCTTTTTGCAGCTGAAGAATATGAGCACTGATTGACCTTCTGAATGTCACCCATCCCCCCCCACCCCCGCCAAATAAGCATAAGTGCCAGTCAAGAAGAAATAAATTTATTTTCCAGTTCAGACTGTGAATTGCTTTCAACGCAGGGTGGAATTCTAGCAGGGGCTCCTTTGCATATTAGGCCACGCACCCCTGATGCAGCCAACACACCCAAGAGCTTACAAGGCTCTTTTTTGTAAGCTCTTGGGGGATTGGCTCCATCAAGGGGGGTGCGGCCTAATATGCAAAGGAGCTCCTGCTAGAATTCTACCCTTGCTTTCAACGATCGGAGAATGCCGCCAAGTGCCAGGTTTATTACCAGAGTTTCGATGCGCCTGTCTTTTTAACTGAAACTCTGTTTTCTGTTTAGTGCGGAGACCCCCGTAATCTGCAGGATGCCTCGAGGGAGGAAATAAAAACCCTCGCAAGTAAAAGCTGCTTCTCCCCCCCCCCCCCCCCCGAAATACCTTTTTTGTCATTTCTAATGCAGGTTGGGCTCTGTGGGGTCTTGTTTTTGTGCGAGCCTGTCGATACGAAGGCAGCCTTGTCAGAAGGAGTCGGATTATGCAGCCCCCCCCCCCCCGAATCCATCTCCCGTCGCAAGGAAGCTGCACGGGCAGCACGTTCCAGCGAAACGCGTCCGCGTTCGTAGCAAGCCCTAAGCGACTGGCAGCTACCCCACTGATGTATAATCTTACAGCGGAGCTGGTTGTCCTTGCCATGCCTCCTCTGTGATTTGACAGAGTATTAAAAGCCACGGCAGATTTGACTTCCGCATGAGAAAAAAAAAAGCACCCCCCGCGGTTGCAGTTTTAAAACGTTATTCCGCTGTTCAGGGGCCTGGGGATGCAGGCTCCTGCAGCTGGAGCGGAACTCGCAGGTGAGACGTTTGCACCCTCTTCGGGTCCCTGTGTCACGGGCTGGGGCCGGGTCAGACAAAGTCCAGGGGCAGTCCAAGGTCTGTAGCTGGTGAGCAAAGAGGGTCCAAGGCACCAAAACCGAATCACAGTCCAGGTATCGCAGGTCAGAGGTTCAGAAGCCAAAGTCAGGGGGTCCAGAAGCCAAAGTCAAAAGCCGAAGTGGATGCTAGAACGTCAGGTAACTGACTAGTTGCTTCCACAAAGCCTCCTCCCAAAGCCCACAGCTATATAGCCCTCTGCTGGCTGTTGCCCATTTGGGCTAATTGCTGGCTCAGAGAGGCAGCCAGGATCCTGCTGAGACTCAAGCATCCTCACTCCTAGAAGGGCCAGAATCCTTTCAAAACTCAGGGCTCAGGGAGCGTCTTGCTCGTGAGCGTGCCGCCCTCCTCCGATCCCTGAGGTCCTGACGCAGGCGGTCACGCACACGAGCCACCCGAGAGGGCGAGGCGGGGGGGGGCTTGGATCTTCTCCAGCAGGAGGCAGTGGCACTGGTGCAGGTGGCAGTTTCTTCTGCAGGCTCAGCTTCTTCTGCAGGGCCCCCAGTACCCATGACACCCTGCAGAATAGTTCCGGAAGGTTGGATGTGCGGGGCGAGGGGGGAGATGACAACCCCTGAACAATGTGGGATACAATAGAGCCAGGGGTGTTGAACTCATTTGTTATGAGGGCCGGATCTGACATGAATGAGACATTGTTGGGCCAGGCCATGTGTGTACCTATTTAAGATTAGGTAGCAGAGATATAACTTTATTAAGGATGCAGACAAACACAATATATATATATATATATATATATATATATATATATATATATATATATTTAAAAAACTTAAAATGTTAGTACTCGTTTGTCCTAAAGGTTCTTTCTTTGATTTCTTCCATGGGATCCAGGGAACTGGGCAAAGGAAGCTGTGGCTGTTTCCCTCCTTCCCCAAAAGACTGGGAGGGAGAGGGAAGCCCCAGGAAGAGAGATGTGGCTCAGTAGCTCTTCTGTGCGATTGAAAGAGTCTGGAAAAGCAAGCTCTTCCTCCTCAAGGGAGGCGTCTCAGCCAAGAGAGAAAATGGAGGTTTTGCTTTGTAGCTCCTGTGCAATTGAGCAAGCCTTGCAAAGCAAGCTGAGATGCAGAAGGAAGCAAGAGAGAGGGAGAAGGAGGCAGATGACAGCCAGTTGCTCGGGGGCCTGATAGGAGCCCTCTGGGGGTCTGATTTGGCCCTCGGACCGCATGTTTGACACTCCTGCAATAGAGAATCTGAGGAAACCCTCGTGCACAGACTTCCCTGCAGAAGGAGAATAGGTGGAGACCGTTTCTGCGGATTCCTCTTAATTGCTGTAATCCTCTGCGGCCTCCTATGCCATTTCTGAGGGATTTCCTCATCTTCAAGGAGCTGCTTTGGGGAGGAAATGATGGGGCTTAGAGACAGAGGTGGGGAGGCAGCAAAGGTCCACTCTGCCTCATTCACTTGGGAAAGATTTGATCACTCTCTCAAATACTGTACGAAAGATTCTGCATTTATTGTTATGAGAGCCTTCATTTAATTCCTCTTGGGCTTCCGCCAGGGAGGAAGGGGGCTTACCTTTTGGAACATGAACTAAAGTGTGATCTGTAATGAAGAAGACGAAGACTGTGGATTTATACCCCACCCTTCTCTCTGAATCAGAGTCTCAGAGCAGCTTACAATCTCCTTTACCTTCCTCCTCCACAACAGACACCCTGTGAGGTGGGTGGGGCTGGGAGAGCTCTCCCAGAAGCTGCCCTTTCAAGGACAACCTCTGCCAGAGCTATGGCTGACCCAAGGCCATTCCAGCAGCTGCAAGTGGAGAAGTGGGGAATCAAACCTGGTTCTCTGAGATAAAGAGTCCAGAGTCCGTGCACTTAACCACTACCCCAAACTGGCTCTCCATGAACTGTCTTTTTATGCAGTGGGGGAATTATTTCCTCTGCTTCAGCAGCATATGCTCTGGCCCCCAGTGAGTCAAAGATCTTCCTCACCTGGCAACCTTCGGGTTGTGGTTTGAACTCTGAACGCTGTATATGCAAAGCAAGTATTCTTCCTTTAAGCCTCTCCTTAGGACTAGCGGAGCAAACTAAAGCATGGCTACTCAGAAGTACGTCGCATTGAATTAAGTTTGTGTGTCTAACGTGCCGTCGAGTCACACCCAACTTATAGTAACCATAGAGTTTTCAAGGCAGGAGGTGGTTTGCCATTGCCTTTCTCTGCATAGTGGCTCTGGACTTCCTTGGCACTGTCCTTTCAAAATACTAGTCTGGGTTGACCCCACTTAGCTTCCGAGTGAGATCTGACAAAGGATGGGATAGCTTGGGCCATCTGGGTCAGGGGAGTACTGGACTAAGTTTTTTGTTTTTTAAGGTAAAGGTAGTCTCCCTGTGCAAGCACCAGTCGTTTCCGACTCTGGGGTGATGTTGAATCACGACGTTTTCGCGGCAGAGTTTTTACGGGGTGGCTTGCCATTGCCTTCCCCAGTCACCTACACTTTCCCCCCAGCAAGCTGGGTCCTCATTTTACCGACCTCGGAAGGATGGAAGGCTGAGTCAACCCTGAGCCAGCTACCTGAACCCAGCTTCCACCAGGATCAAACTCAGGTTGTGAACAGAGAGTTCAGACTGCGATACTGCATTTTTACCACTCTACGCCACGGGGTTCTTTGGACTAAGTTTAGTCCCTAGTAAATGTACTTAGGAGTTGCATCCTTAGGTTTTAGATTTTATTTAAGTTTCCGCCAGGCTGTCTTTTTGACAAAGAGAATTTCCTGGATGTGGCTGATGCTTGAAAAGAACTTGGGGGGCAGAACGCCCAATTTCAGCTGTTCTCCGCTTCACGTCACGAATGATATTCTCAGCGCATCGGTCTCTCAGCATGCTGCCTTCAGAGGTTTTTGCAGAATGAAGAGCGACTGGCGTGTTTGCCGGGATCCAGCGTTGTAGTTAATTTTTATCTGATGTCTGCATTAAAGATGTTTTCTTGTCCTCTTACACATAGCTGCAAACTTGCGTTCATGATACCGAGCGGCCTATGTACCAAATGTGTATTTTGGTGCGTGAATTCTCTTAGGTAATCCTTTAAAAAAAAATGATCGGAATTTTGTGGGACCGTGCTCTTCAGATAAAACGCTGCCCACAGCGATTAAGGCAAAAGAGCCTCTAAACTCTGTTTTTGTTTGTTTTTGACAGCCTGAGGAAGAACCTGATCCTGAAGAGAGGGACATCTTCCTCCAGCAGCTTTACAAGTTTATGGAAGACAGAGGTAACCTTGCCCAACTTTAACCATCTTGTGCGATGGAGATGCTCAGGAAGCGAGAAAACGGAGTGGTGTTTTAAGAGTTCTGTATTTCCATCGACTGTGATAATGCATGCAGAGTGCTTCGAACCATCCAAAGCCCACAGTCCCACGCGCACGTTTGTGTTTCATTCCCATTCAGTGTTCCCTCGAAGCTGTGTGTGTGAGCAGCCTCTCATTAACACAGGAAGCCCTGCGTTAGCAGGAATCCGGAGCTGTGCAGGGTCTTGCCCCACCCATTGCCCGTTTTAAGATTTCCGCACGCATATTGTGCTCAGGATGTGAACTGCTCTGCTCAGGAGGGGACGAAAGTTGGAGGGAACATTGAACAGCAGTTCTGATTTCTGAGCAGATGTGCAGAATGGAGCGACAAACCCAGAAACTCAGTGGCTTCCAACCAGTCCGTCTTAGCCAGGCCTTGAATTCAGCAGGAGCGCAGTTCCTGAACCTTTCTGAGGGTTCCCCCTCTTCCTCCCCACCTACCTTGTCCACTGAATAGTTGGTGCAGCTGCATAACAATCCCTGGATTAGGAGAGTGGGCAGCCAGGAGGGGCTTTGCCACACCCCCAGCAGCCCTCATTGACCCCCCAGAGAAGCCCACATCACCCTTTTCGCCACTTCTTATGTGATTTTTGAGTGCCTTGATGGCCTTTTGATTGGGGGGGGCAGCTAAGGAGAGCCCCAGGTGAGTGAAGCCTACTTGGGCTGGCTGGATCCCTAGCCAGCCCAAGCACACCTTGCTCACCTGGGGTTCTCCTTTCTTGCTTTTGGCTAGTGGGGGGTGGCATAAGTTAATGAGTTACGCTAATGAGCTCCACCACCTGTTTTTCTACAAAATGACTCCGGTCTTAGCCACCCCACTTATTGCGACATTCTTCAGTCAGTATCACAGCCAGGGCTGCTTTTTTTTTTTTTTTTAGCAGGAACTCCTTTGCCTATTAGGCCACACACCCCTGATGTAGCCAATCCTCCAAGAGCTTACAGGGCTCTTCTTACAGGGCCTACTGTAAGCTCTTGGAGGATTGGCTGCATCAGGAGTGTGCGGCCTAATAGGCAAAGGAGTTCCTGCTATAAAAAAAAAAGTTCTGATCGCAGCACACATTTCTAAATACATTTTCAAACAGGCCAGTTCTGTATGAAAATCTTTGTGGGGAGGAGGGGTTGACATCAAGTGACGGCTGATACAGTGATGACCTCTTGAAGCTGTCTATGCTTGTAGCTGCCACCACCTCCTGTGGCAGTGAATTCCATGTGTTGATCGCCCTTTGGATGAAGTACTTCCTTTTATCCGTTCTAACCCGACTGCTCAGCAATTTCATTGAATTCCCACGAGTTCTTGTATTGTGAGAAAGGGAGAAAAGTACTTCTTTTTCCACCTTCTCTATCCCATGCATCGTCTTGTAAACCTCTATCATATCATCCCGCAGTCGACGTTCGTCCAAGCTAAAGAGCCCCAAGCGTTTTAACCTTTCTTCATAGGGAAAGTGTTCCAACTCTTTAATCATTCTAGTTGCCCTTTTCTGCACTTTTTCCAATGCTATAATATGCTTTTTGAGGTGCAGTGACCAGTACTGCACACAGTATTCCAAATGAGACCGCACCATCAATTTATACAGGGGCATTATGATACTGGCTGATTTGTTTTCAGTTCCCTTCTTAATAATTCCCAGCATGGCTTGGGTGCCTAGGAATTCTGCAGGAGATGGCTAGCCAGTAGTCATTTTTGTTCTGATCCTCTAGGGCTAAAATATCAGCTCCATTTGCGAGTCCTAAGCAGACAGGCTGCCCAGGAGAAGACTCGTGACCTGCCTGCAGGCTTCCCAGGGGCCACCTGAGTGGCTCTTACTGGATGCAGGATGCTGGATAAGTTGGGACCAGTGATCCCTCTGAGCTGAGTTAGCATGAGCTAGTTCACAGTTCTTAAACCTCACACATTTTTAGCTCAGGAAGGCTGGCCCCAGAGGAAACTCATTTACGCAGTAGCTCACGACTTTAATACCAGTAGCTCACAAAACACAATTTTTGCTCACAAGACTCCACAGCTTAGAGCAGTGGTGTCGATCTCATTTGTTATGAGGGCCAGATCCGACATGTGAAGAGGAAACTGAAAGGAAAGGTAAATGCAGTCAAAACCCTTGGGGAAGCTTGGAGGCTATTTAAAACTACAATCCGGGAAGCTCAGATAAAATATATACCACAAGTTAGGAAAGGCACAAGCAGGTATAAGAAAAGGCCTGCATGGTTAACAGAAAACGTAATGGAAGCTGTAAAAGGTAAGAAGGACTCCTTTAAGCTGTGGAAAGCTAGTTCAAGTGAGATTAATAAAAGGGAACACAGGCTGTGGCAAATCAAATGCAAGACTGTGATCAGGCAGGCAAAAAGGGACTATGAGGAGCATATTGTAAAAAACATAAAGACCAACAATAAAAATTTCTTCCAATATATTAGAAGCGGGAAACCAGCCAGGGAGGCAGTGAGACCCTTGGATGACCAAGGGGTAAAAGGATTACTGAAGGAGGGTAGGGAAATGGCTGAGAAGCTGAATGCATTTTTTGCCTCTGTCTTCACTGTGGAAGACGAGAAGTGTTTGCCTGCTCCAGAACCACTAATTTTGGAAGGGGTATTGAAAGACGTGAGTCAGATTGAGGTGACAAGAGAGGAGGTCCTACAACTGATGGACGAATTAAAAACTAATAAGTCACCAGGTCCGGATGGCATACATCCAAGAGTTTTGAAAGAACTCAAAATTGAATTTGTGGATCTTCGGACAAAAATCTGTAATCTTTCATTGATATCTGCCTCCGTTCCTGAGGACTGGAAGATAGCCAATGTCACCCCTATCTTTAAAAAGGGTTCCAGAGGAGATCCGGGAAATTACAGGCCAGTCAGTCTGACTTCAATACCAGGAAAGTTGGTAGAAACCATTATCAAGGACAGAATGAGTAGGATCAGCTTGGGTTCTGTAAGGGAAGATCTTGCGTCACTAACCTGTTACATTTCTTTGAGGGGGTGAACAAACATGTGGACAAAGGAGACCCAACAGATGTTTAACTTGACTTCCAGAAAGCTTTTGATAAAGTTCCTTATCAAAGGCTCCTTATAAAGCTCGAGAGTCATGGAGTAAAAGGACAGGTCCTCTTGTGGATCAAAAACTGGCTAATTAATAGGAAGCAGAGAGTGAGTGCAAATGGGCAGTCTTCGCAGTGGAGGACGGTAAGCAGTGGGGTGCCGCAGGGCTCGGTACTGGGTCCCATGCTCTTTAACTTGTTCATAAATGATTTTGAGTTGGGAGTGAGCAGTGAAGTGGCCAAGTTTGCAGATGACACTAAATTGTTCAGGGTGGTGAGAACCAGAGAGGATTGTGAGGCACTCCAAAGGGATCTGTTGAGGCTGGGTGAGTGGGCGTCAACATGGCAGATGAGGTTCAGTGTGGCCAAGTGCAAAGTAATGCACATTGGGGCCAAGAATCCCAGCTACAGATACAAGTTGATGGGGTGTGAACTGGCAGAGACTGACCAAGAGAGAGATCTTGGGGTCGTGGTAGATAACTCACTGAAAATGTCAAGACAGTGTGTGATTGCAATAAAAAAAGCCACCGCCTTGCTGGGAATTATTAGGAAGGGATTTGAAAACAAATCAGCCAGTATCATAATGCCCCTGTATAAATCGATGGTGCGGTCTCATTTGGAATACTGCGTGCAATTCTGGTCACCCCACCTCAAAAAGAATATTATAGCATTGGAAAAAGTCCAAAAAAGGGCAACCAGAATTTTTAAAGGGTTGGAACACTTTTCCTATGAAGAAAGGTTAAAATGCTTGGGGCTCTTTAGCTTGGAGAAACGTCAGCTGCGGGGTGACATGATAGAGGTTTACAAGATTATGCATGGGATGGAGAAAGTAGAGAAAGAAGTCCTTTTCTCCCTTTCTCACAATACAAGAACTCATGGGCATTCGATGAAATTGCTGAGCAGTCAGGTTAGAACGGATAAAAGGAAGTACTTCTTCACCCAAAGGATGATTAACATGTGGAATTCACTGCCACAGGAGGTGGTGGCGGCTACAAGCATAGACAGCTTCAAGAGGGGGTTAGATAAAAATATGGAGCAGAGGTCCATCAGTGGCTATTAGCCACAGTGGGTATATATGTGTGTGTGTGTGTTTATATAGATATAATTTTTATAATATATATATGTGTGTTTATATATATAATTTTTTTGGCCACTGTGTGACGCAGAGTGTTGGACTGGATGGGCCATTGGACTGATCCAACATGGCTTCTCTTATGCTCTTAAATGAGACCTTGTTGGTCCGGGCCATGTGTGTACCTATTTAAGATAGGTAGCAGAGATATAAATTTTATAAAGAACGCAGACAGACACAACTTTTTTTAAAAAACTTAAAACACGCTTGAAACGTTAGCACTTGTTGGTTTTAAAGATGCTTTCTTTGTATTTCTGACATGGGATCCAGGGAACTGGGTAAAGAGCTCTGGCTCTTTCCTTTCTTCCCCAGGGGACTGAGTGGGGGAGCCTCAGCCAATAGAAGGAAGAGTGGGTTGGCTCAGTAGCCCTGCTGTGCAATTGAGCCTGGCAAAGCAAGCTATTCCTCCCTGCTTCCTCCCCAAGGGAGGAGCCTCAGCCAGTTGAGAAAATAGAGGCTTTGCTCTGTAGCTCCTGTGCAATTGAGCAAGCCTTGCAAAGCAAGCTGTGATGCAGAAGGAAGCAAGAGAGAGGGAGAAGGAAGCAGATGACAGCCAGTTGCTCAGGGGCCTGATAGGAGCCCTCCAGGGGCATCATTTGGCCCTGAACTGCATATTTGACACCCCTGGCTTAGAGGGAGTATTGGTTGCGACTGAGGCTTAATCCTGCGAAGCTGCTCTTTATATCACAGTTTGGTGGGCCGGGGACCAAGGAGCAGGAAAGGCGATGGCACCAGATTCGGCAGCAATGCCTGCTTGACACCGCTGGAGCCCTTGTTTCCAAGGATGAGTAGCTGCTGTGCTGTACGTGTCTAAACCGTTAATATTGTTATAGCCGGGAAAAGATTTGAGCGACTGCCCAGGAAGGCCTATTTCCAGACAGCCTCTTGTTTCAGTTGGACCGTTCGCGTCTCAGCGATGGAAACCAGGGTGACATCTGGGCACTTTCTGGAGGCATTATTGGCTTTAATGTTTACTGGTTAATGTCTGAGTTTTGTCATGTTTGCTTTGGGTTTCTTCAGATCTTGAGAGTTACCATGGTGAGGGTTTTCTTGTCTGTTGGTTTACAGTCAATGTAGTTCAGCAGTGGGATAGGCTGTCTGAGGAAGCGGTGGGCTCCCTCTCACTGGCAGTCTTGAAGCACTGACTGGATAAACACTGGTCAGGGATGCTCTAAAATCTAGACCAGGAGTGGCCAGACTGTGGCTCGGGAGCCACATGTGGCTCTTTCACACAGATTGTGTGGCTCTTGAAACCCCCAACAACCTGTTGGCCAGCTTGGGGAAGGCATTTGTCTTTTTAAATCACTTGTTCAAGCCAAGCCAACTGGCAGCTTGGAGAATGCATTTAAAGGTAAAGTTGCTTTCCTTCTTCCCTCCCTCTCTTCCCTGTCTTGCAGCTCTCAGTTGAAGCAAGTTTGGCCACCCTTGGTCTAGACTGATCCTGCATTGAGCTGGGGGTTGGACTAGATGGCCTCCACGGCCCTTTTCAGCTCTGCGATTCTAAATGTCAGCTGCCACCAAAATCCTGTTTGCTCTCATGTGCCTTTTGGACTGACTGATCTTCCTTGAGAGCCAGTTTGGTGTAGTGGTTAAGTGTGCAGACTCTTATCTGGGAGAACCGGGTTTGATTCCCTACTCCTCCACTTGCATCTACTGGAATGGACTTGGGTCAGCCATAGCTCTGGCAGGAGTTGTCCTGTAAAGGGCAGCTGCCGTGAGAGCCCTCTCAGCCCCACCCACCTCGCAGGATGTCTGCTGTGGGGGGGAGAAGACATAGGAGACTGTAAGCCGCTCTGAGTCTCTCATTCAGGGAGAAGGGTGGTATATAAATCTACAATTCTTCCTCCTCCTCCCAAGGGGGAGGGGGAATTAGAGCACATGCCACATAGATCAGGTCTGCTTTCTCCATCTTCTCCTGGGCCCTGTGTTATAGGTTACCTTACATCTATGCCTTTTTTTAGACACAGATGCACAGCAGGTACCCATTACTTAGGTGCCCTGTAGGTACAGTTGCACATAACTCAGTCATTGTAGACGTCTTCCATTATGGCTGTTACAAATCCAGTGTGATTACCCACCTGAATCTATCTGCACTGAAGAGCCCCAGAGAGAACTACGTTCAAGCTTACAAAACCTTTTCGTGGTCCCCAGGCCAAAGGATGTTTGGCTGTCCACCACCAGGGCAAGAGGGTGGCAGCCCCTACCCTCTGGAATGCTCTCCCTGAAAGCATCAGGGCCCTGCGGGACTTGCCACAATTCTGCAGGGCCTGCAAGACAGAACTGTTTAAACAGGCTTTTAACATCTAATGGAGGCGTCCGGTACTTCACCACCCCATGGCATTAATATCTTCATCCGACCCAAATAGAAACGCAGTGCGCTCAATAACACCTAATAACATCACAGTAAACAGCGCTGATAACAACACCATATAGGGATTAAAATGACATATGTTTGAGATGTTTTAATAATTTATTGTGATTTTACTGTAATAATGTGATTTTATGTTGTTTTAATTGACGTTAGCCGTTCTGAGCCTGTCAGTGGAGGGCAGAGTATAAATATAATAAAATTAAATAAAATTTTTAAAAAAGTATAAACTTTCGAGAGCCAAAGCTCCCTTCATCAGACATAAGCAGGAATGGAGATCTGAGTCTCTTTATCCCAGAGGGTATAAAAATGCTGCATCTTCTTCTTCTTTGTCCCCTCTTAACAGGTACTCCTATCAACAAACCTCCTGTTTTAGGCTACAAGGATCTTAACCTCTTCAAACTTTTCAGGCTTGTGTTTCAGCAGGGCGGATGTGACAAGGTAAGTGCGATGCTTCCGGAAGCCAGCCCATGTTCTTTATGAAAGCTTTTTTCTTTTTTTTTAAATTAAAAAATGTGCTTGTGCGCTAACCTCCGGAACCTCTGTTTTCTCAGATTGACAGCGGAGCTGTATGGAAGCAAGTTTATATGGACCTTGGCATTCCTATTTTGAATTCCGCCGCTTCCTACAATGTAAAAACCGCCTATAGAAAGTAAGTGGGCTCCTCGTATTCCAGTTGGGTTTGTGTGTTTGGCGCAAGAGGTGGTGTGGAATTTGGTCAACCGGCCTCTCGTTTAGCAGCGCTAATCCAGTTTCAGTTTATTTCAGTTTATATCCCGCCCTTCCCACCAAAGTGGCTCAGGGCGGTTTACAACACATAAGAACTAACATAGGTTTTGGATTTAAAATACAACAAATTACACTGTTAAAACAGTAAAATGGTAAAACATAAAAACAAGCGATCTATCAGAATACTACACTGCAATCTTCTATAAAGTTTCCAATGCCAGTTAGTTATAGGCCAGCTGGAAAAGGGCTGTCTTACAGGCCCTGCGGAACTGGCCAAGGTCCCACAGGGCCCTCACCTCCTCCGGCAGCTGTTTCCACCAGCAAGGGGCCGTTACTGAGAAGGCCCTGTCCCTGGTGGATTTCAGACGGGCCTCTTTTGGCCTGGGGATATCAAGCAGTTTTTGAGAGCCCGAAATCCAAAGGGGTTTAAGAAGTAGTACAAGGAGAGAGAGAGGTCTGATTATTTATTTATTATTTATTTATTATGTTAGATTTATATCCTGCCCATTCTACAAAGACTCAAGGCGGCTAGCAGCATAAAATAAAGGCAACATGAGTAAATAGTATGAAAGCCATAAAGCAATCAAATAAAATCCCAGTGTTGCTACTACAGCTATTATAGGCAGGATCATATAGTATCTTCCCTTCTCCAAAGCTGCCGAGTCCTAGGCAGTTGGTACTCATACAAGAGAAGTCCAGGTGCGGTGGCAGCCCTCTCCCATTTAGATGTCAGATGCCATCTGGAACAATTCAGTCTTACAGGCCCTACGGAACTGCGCTAAGTCCTGCAGGGCCCTGATGGCTTCTGGGAGGGTGTTTCAGATTTTTGAGGTTGCCACTGAGAAGGCTCTGGCTCTGATTCTGCGCACATTTTAAAACAGACAACTAGCAGCGCTATACAATATATAGATGTAGTTGTTTGTGGCACATCGGTAATCTCAAGGGTGGTGTGAAGAGCACCAGCTTCACTCTGTTTGGCAGTTTCACTGCTTGATCGGCTTGGAGGTGGTTTGTTCCTGCCACAGCCAAACAGGTAAACTGCTGCCCGCAAGCCCCTTTCAATTATCGCTTTGTACACCAAAATTTGTAATTCTCTTATTACAAAGGATTCTGTTGTGCGCAAGCTTCTGCCTTTTGGAGGAAGGGCCCTGCCTTGTATGCAGAAGGGCTCAGGGTCAGGCCCCAGCGTCAGCAGAGTAGCGGGTGTCAGGAAAGACCGTTCTTAGCTCAGGACCCTGGGCTGCTTCTGCCAGTCAGAGCATAAGATACAAGACCGTGAGTTCGACATGGGAGAAGGCGGGTCCCTGTGAGAACAGGCAGCATTTTATTGGTTTACAGGGGTGTCGCTCATTTGTTATGAGGGCCAGATCTGACATAAATGAGGCCTTGTCAGGCCAGGTTGGGCCGGACCATATACGTACCTATTTAAGATTAGGTAGCAGAGAGATAAACTTTTAAAATTACACAAATAAGACTAAATAATTTTTTCAAAAAAACCTTAAAATAGGCTTAAAACATTAGCACTTGTTGGCCTTAAAGTTGCTTTCTTTGTATTTCTCGCATGAGATCCAGGGAACTGGGCAGAGGAAGCTCTGGCTCTTTCCCTCCCTCCTCAGAGGACCAGGAGGAAGAGGAGTCTCAGCCAATGGAGAAAATAGAGGTTTTGCTCTGTAGCTCCTGTGCGATTGAGCAAGCCTTGCAAAGCAAGCTGTTACGCAGAAGGAAGCAAGATACAGGGAGAAGGAAGCGGATGACAGCCAGTTGCTCAGGGGCCTGATAGGAGCTCCCTGGCAAAGCAAGCTGGTACGCAGAAGGAAGCAAGAGAGAGGGAGAAGGAAGCAGATGACAGCCAGTTGCTCAGGGGCCTGATAGGAGCTCCCTGGCAAAGCAAGCTGTGATGCAGAAGGAAGCAAGAGAGAGGGAGAAGAAAGCAGATGACAGCTAGTTGCTCGGGGGCCTGATAGGAGCTCCCTGGTAAAGCAAGCTGGTACGCAGAAGGAAGCAAGAGAGAGGGAGAAGGAAGCAGATGACAGCCAGTTGCTCAGGGGCCTGATAGGAGCTCCCTGGCAAAGCAAGCTGGTACGCAGAAGGAAGCAAGAGAGAGGGAGAAGGAAGCAGATGACAGTTGCTCGGGGGCCTGATAGGAGCTCCCTGGCAAAGCAAGCTGTTACGCAGAAGGAAGCAAGATACAGGAAGAAGGAAGCAGATGACAGCCAGTTGCTTGGGGGCCTGATAGGAGCCCTCTGGGGGCCTGATTCAGCCCCTGGGCCGCATGTTTGACAACCCTGGTCTAGGGTATGCAAACTGTCAAGGGCATGGGAGGGGCCATGGCTTAGTGGTAGATCATCTGGCTGGCATGCAGAAGCGCCTAGGTTTGATTTTCAGCGTCTCCAGTTAAAGAAGAGCAGGCAGTAGACAATGCAAAAGATTGATCTTTATAAGCCAGTGGTCTGATCTTTATAAGCCAGTGGTCTGATCTTTATAAGCCAGTGGTCTTGCTCAATATAAGGCAGCTTCCTGCGTTCACATTTATTAGAGCGGGACTGTGATTCATTGGTAGAACAGCTGTTTGGCATGTGAAAGGTTCAGTCTTCAGCATCTCTAGTTTAAAAAGGACCAGACAATAAATGAATGTGAAAGATCACTTCTGCCTGGGAACCTGGAGAGTCACAGCTAGTCTGAGTAGGCGAGACTGGCCTTGTTGGACAGGGTCTGATTTGATAGAAGTCAGCATTGTGTGTTCAAGACGGAAAGATTTGGGAGGGGCCAGCAAGACAAATAACCTTTTTTTTTTTTTAAAAAAAAATGTCTTTAGGTATCTTTATGGTTTCGAGGAGTACTGCCGCTCTGCGAACATTCAGTTCAGGACGATCCACCACAATGACCCCAAAGTAATAGAGGTAGTACAGAAACCGGAAGAACCCATGGAGGAGAGCGTGAAAGAAGAGCCCGAGATGTCCCCCACAGAAGTTCAGAACGAAGTCGAGGAAAACGATTGCAGCAGCGAGAGTGAAAAAGAAGAAATCGACCAGAGGTCTTCTCGGGTAAGTCTTTGTCAGCTCCGTCTGCCCGCTGAAATTGTTTGCAACTTCTGTAATTCAGACTGCGTGAAGTTCCGGCTCTTCATCCTCTTCTGCATCCAGCACCTGTCTGTGGGCTTAACTTGACTTGCCTTTCTGCCCTTTTGTGCCTCTGTCTGGTGGTGCTGCTTCAGCTTCTCTGACCCGCCCCTTTCCCTTCAAGTCCTCACTTAAAACATAAGAACATAAGAGAAGCCATATTGGATCAGGCCAATGGCCCATCCAGTCCAGCACTCTGTGTCACACAGTGGCCAAAAAACCCAAGTGCCATCAGGAGGTCCATCAGTGGGGCCAGGACTCTAGAAGCCCTCCCACTGTGCCCCCCGTGCACTCAGAATACAGAGCATCACTTGCCCCAAACAGAGAGTTCCAATGGTAAGCTGTGGCTAATAGCCACGGATGGACCTCTGCTCCATAGGTTTATCCAATCCCCTCTTGAAGCTGTCTATGCTTGTAGCCGCCACCACCTCGTGTGGCAGTGAATTCCATGTGTTAACCACCCTTTGGGTGAAGAAGGACTTCCTTTTATCAGTTCTAAACTGCTCAGCAATTTCATTGAATGCCCCCGAGTTCTCGTATTGTGAGAAAGGGAGAAAAGGACTTCTTTTTCTACCTTCTCTATACCGTGCATAATCTTGTAGAATTTATTCCCCCCCCCCCAATGAAACCCTTAATTTCTATGCCAAACCTGCACATTTTAGTCTTGCTCTCCCATTGAAGGTGTTATATCAAGTTACATCAAGTGTCAGCAGGGGATTTAGATAGGTTTGTCACTAATACCAAAGCAAATGGGCTTTCTGAAAGGAAAAGGGTTAGGCTGAACTAAGTTCGGCTTTGAACTTTTGTATGCTTATTACACACAGCATCAGAGAACTGGAAATGCTTGCTTGTTGCCTTATAAAGGAATAGATATCTTTTCTGGAAGTCTATTCTAGAAATAATATCAAAAATAGTAGGGGTTGATATCCCTTGCACTCCTGCAGTGGTCCTATTAAATCTATGGCCTGATCAATCGCTTTCAACATTAAAGCAGGAATTGGTTACTCTACTTTTGCTTGCTGCTAAAATTACTTTGGCATCATACTGGAAACACCCAGATGCCCCTCCACTACAGAAATGGTGCACGAAAGTGTGGGACGTCCTGATTCAGGACAAGCTAACTACTGCTATATCTATGCTTGATAATATCAAAACAGGAGACTGGTTTTTACAAAAATGGTTTGGCTTCCTTGATTATGTAAATAGTTCTGACACTATATTTGGGAAACTGCCAGCAAAATATCTGAATTTTATGATTTACTAGCTTTGACATGATATAATCTATAGCTTTGTGAAATCCTGACTTATATGTATTTCTTGAGAGATACTTTCTTTTTTGTTAAAATCTGCTGACAATGTCAAATGTGACGGTACATTTAAGGTAATGTCGTAGACCCCATGTTGGGGTGTGTTGTTGGTTATTGCAATGTTATTTAAACTTTTTCAATAAAAATTTAAATTATAAAAAAAAAAAGGAATAGATATCTAATATTAATATTACTGTAGCCATTGCCACTCAGTTTCTTCCTTTCCGCTGCCCGGACAACACCTACCTTGCTGCGTTCCTCTCTCTCAGCTCGTCCTTCCCTCATCTCGTCTCTCCTGTTGGTATCGTATTTCTCCCTCTTTCTAGATTTTTCTCTATCGTTTTCGTCCTTATAAAAATTAAAAAAAAAAAGAGCCCTTACTCTGCTCTTTCCTTTCCCCTTTTCTTCTCCCCTTCCTCCCCTCCCCCGTCCGGAGCATATGGAAGAGAAAATCACGTTTAAAAAGTGTTGGAGGTGTGGATCTAAAATCCCCACTTCAGATGGACATTCCTACTGTCTTTTCTGCCTGGGTGAATCTCACAAGGTAGATACTTGCCCTCACTGCGCCAGCTTCGGTAAACAGGCGCGAAAAAACCGAGCGGCCAGACTTCAAAGTTTCCTGCTCGAGAGGTCTCTTCGGGCTATGCCCAGCTCTGATTCGCCGCCTCCCCCACAACGAGTGGGAGATTCGGCTGTGTCGGCTGCTCTTCATGCTCCTAAGAAGCATAAGTCCGACAAGAGACCACCCAAGCACTCCAATACTGGCTATAAGGCTTCGAAGAAGTCTCGCCATACTGATTCGTCGGCCTCGGCTCCGAAGAGATCCTGCAATGCAATACGGTCGACTCCCACGACTCCTCCGAGGGCTACCACTTCGACTGTTGTAGCAACTTTGATGGCGTCTCCTTCACACTCGGCTCGGATCGTGCCGCCAGAGCTTTCAGCACCCTCCGACGTCATTTCCAAAATGCCTCAGCTCACTCCTCACTCCCCAGCTGCAGTTGAAGTTATACCGGTCCGATCTCACTCACCCTTGGTCCACAGCGTTGTACCATACGACATCCTCGAACCTGACCCTCATTCGGATCCGACCTTCTCTCAGGAGCATCCCTGTTCGCTGATACAGGCTGGATCCTTTGGGGACATCGGTGTCTCTCCACTCTATAGGGAGTCCTCCACTCAAGTCTCCACCCAGCATGTTCGATCCCACTCTCTGGTTCGATGTTGTGATCTCCGCTCACGCTCGCCATACCAGGACTATTACCAGAGGGGCCGATATGATTATTCCTTGCTCTCCAGGTCACCATCTCCCAGACGTCACCGGGTTTACCATCGTTACTCCTGTTCCCCCTCAGAGGAGAGGTCCCGTCACTCTAGGCACCGTGAATTCGATGTCGAGCCCCACATTCGTGATGTATCGACACCTCAAATCCGAGACTTCGAATCTCCTCGGTACCGTGAGTTTTCTCGAACCCAAGACCACGTGTCTCCTCGATACCGTGAGCCTTATCGTTCCAGAGACCAGGAGTATCTCTCTTCTCGGGACCATGAGACCCTTCGACTCTGTGAACCTCCTCGGTACCGGGAACCGTACAGAGAGTCTCTGATGCCTCATACAGCTTCTGCCACCTTATCTGCTGCACCGGCTACAACCTCTGCATCAGCCTTGACTTTGACTGCCGTACAAGCTAAGCCTTCCGAGGCTGCACCTACCAAGCCTCTAATTTCTCCTGCAACCGAGGAATCTCAATCTGAACTCGGCAGTTCTGATCCTTCCGACTCCAAGGACCCTCCTGCTTCTTCTGCCTTGGATTCAACACAGCCTGCCCATCTCTCCCCATCAGATGGTTCAAAGGCCTACCTTAACTTGATACCACCATGGCTGAAGTCCTTAATGTCACTCTTCCTTCGGACTCACCTAAAGTCTCTGACATCATCCACAATCATATTCAGGCAGATTTTCCAGCGGGATCACTTCTACCTATGTTGCTAGTACACTTGGAGGGTTTGCGTGAGGCCTGGGACAAACCTGCTTTGATCCCACCTACCTCAAAATGCTTTGACTCCCTCTACAGAGTGCACACGCCTGACTCGAAGTTTCTAGCCTCCCATCCGGCTCCAAACTTGATAATTGTCCACTCAGCAACAAAGGCCAAACCATCTCGGCACCCTACTCCACCTGATCATGAGGGCCGGAAGCTGGACACCTTGGCTCGCAAGATTTACAGCCTTGCCTCAACCAACTCCAAACTCAATAATTACCTGGCTTATTTTGCGGCATATACATTTAACCTTGCCAACCTAATTACTCCACACATACCATCCATGCCTGAAACTTCTCAGAAAGCTGTGTCCAATCTAGTTTCTGAGCTATCACAAGTCTTGAAGCAGCAGATCAACACTGTCAGACATGCTGTTCCGTGCTTGTCCAGAGTTTTTGCCTCATCGGTGGCTTTGAGTCGTCATGCCTGGCTGAGGTCAACCAACCTACAACCCATCGAGGACTTACCCTTTGATGGGCTTGGCCTTTTCCATGCCTCTACAGATGAGGTCCTGACGTCTGTAGATGACGGCCGCAAGAGGGCAAAGCGCCTTCGAGTTTCCCAGCCAGCCTCTCAGCAATTCAATCGACCCAGGTCTTGGAGACCGTCCTTCCAAAGGCATCAGCACTCTCCTAAGCAGTCCGATTATTGGAAGAGGAAACCTTCCCAGCAAAAACAACCCTTTCTACAAAGGCCTCGCTCTCAGCTTGCAAAGAAGTCTGCTCAACCAGCCAAGCAGTCTCTTTGACTCCCCTCTACATCTCACTCCGCAGCTGAACCTTTGCTATTAGACACGTCTTCTCCTGTTTTATCCAACTTGGAGCTCAATCACCACGGATTCTTGGGTGTTCACCATAATCCATCTAGGATACGCAATTGAGTTCGTTTTGCCACCTTACCACCACTACTTCACCGTTACTCCACCCTTCCCTCGTCTCAAACAAGAGATTCTGGACTTGCTCCAAAAAAATTCCATAGAACCTGTTCCTCTTCACCATCGGGGACAGGTTCTACTCACGATATTTCCTGGTGCCCAAGCGGGACGGGGGCAAACGACCCATTCTGGATCTCAGGAAACTAAACAAGCGGATAGTCTACAAGAAATTCAGAATGATCTCTGTCCAATCCATCCTTCCTCTAATTCCACAGGATTCCTGGATGGCATCCCTGGATCTCCAGGATGCTTATTTCCATGTGACCATCAGGCCTCAGCACCGCAAATATCTTCGTTTTGCATGGGACATCATCACTTCAGTACCGATCTCTCCCGTTCGGACTGTCACTGCGCCCAGAGTGTTTACGAAGTGCATGCAGTGGTGGCAGCTGCTCTGCGCCTTCGCGACATTCCAGTGTTCCCGTATATAGACGACTGGCTGCTCATCGCTCCTACAGCACATCGACTGCAAAGAATCTCAAAACAACACTCTCCTTCTCGCCTCCCTGGGCCTGTGTGTGAATACTACCAAGTCCCACCTCACACCAACTCAGGACCTATAGTTTCATAGGAGCTCGTCTCTGCACATCCCCTCATCTAGTTTTGCTCCTCGAGGATTGTGCCCGTACCATTATGTCCCTGGCTCAGGAGGTCATGCATACCCCAACGCAACCAGCAATCACCATTCAACGTCTTCTGGGCCTCATGGCTGCGACTAAGTTCTGCGATTCGCAAGACTGCGCATGCGGCATCTCCAGCTTTGGTTTGTTCGTGCCTACCATCCGCACGTACAACCACAGGAACACTGTCCTTCATGTACCTCAGAGGGTTCATCTCTCCCTTAGCTGGTGGACAGTAGCAGACAATTTACTTTGTTGAATGCCCTTCATTCTTCTCCTCCGTCTGTCATCGTGACTACAGATGCCTCCAAATGGGAATGGGGAGCCCACTTAGAGGACAAGATAGTCAGAGGTCTGTGGACTGCGCCCAAGAGGGCTGTGCACATAAACTGCCTAGAACTCATAGCTATTCACAGGGCTCTTCAATCGTTCCTCCCGTCTGTGACCAACCGACATGTCCAGATCACAACCGACAATATGGCCACGATCTTCTATGTCAACAAACAGGGCGGTACCAGATCTCTTCGTCTGTGCCGCATAGCCATCCTTCTTTGGGAATGGTGCATTCAACACAATGTTACCTGACTGCCATTTACCTTCCAGGGATAGAGAATGTCTTAGGCCGATTCTCTCAGCAGAATTCGCATAGACGACCATGAATGGTCTCTCAATCCTCACTACTTGCATTGAATCTTTGCATGTTTCAGGACTCCCAAAGTTGATGTTTTTGCTATGAAGGAAAACACGAAATGCCCCCTCTTTTATGCAAGAAGAGGCAACGATGCTTTCCTTCACAACTGGAGAGGTCCTCTTCACTACCTTTTTCCACCAACTCCTCTGATCACCCGATCTCTGCTCAAGATTGCTCAGGACGGTACAGACTGCGTACTGATAGCACCATGGTGCTGTCGGTTCATAAGACTCCTTCAAATGTCAACTGTGGTTCATAAGACTCCTTCAAATGTCTCATCACACTTATCGCCGGCTTCCCTTGGCAGACGATCTCACACAGGGTCACGGCCAGGTCTGGCACCACAACCCACAAATTCTACATCTTACGGCTTGGAGAATTCAACAACATCCTTACCACCGAAAGCTGAAGTTATCCTGAATCCTTGAAAGCCGTCTACCAGGCGCTCATACCAGTACAAGTGGAAACGTTTCTGCTCGTTTGCATCCTCCCATCATCTTAATCCTGAGTCTGTATCTCTTCTTTCGATCCTGGAATACCTCCTGTCTCTGCAGGTGTCAGGTCTCAGCTACTCTTCTTGGAAGATTCACCTTTCAGCCATTTCTGCTTTCCATGAGCCCATTGACGGTCAGACTGTGTTCTCCCATAGACTGTCAAATCCTTTCTCAAGGGCATGTTGCACCTTCACCCTCCCATCAAACCATTTGTTCCTGTTTGGAGTTTGTCGTTAGTTCTTTCACAACTTATGAAATCTCCGTTTGAACCCTTGGCTACTGTGGCCCTTATCTCTCTCTTGGAAGACCGCCCTGTTGGTCGCTCTCACTTCTCGCAAGCGGGCCAGTGACTTATGTGCCTTCCGCTTTGACTCACCTTATACAGTTTTTCATAGCAACAAAGTAGTCCTGAGAGCGGACCCCGCTTTTCTACCCAAAGTTGTATCAAAAATTTCATCTTCAGCTTCTACTTCGTTACCTATGTTCTTTCCTAACCCGAAGGACTCTGGGCAAAGAGCTCTACACACCCTCGATGTCAGAAGAGCCTTGTCCTTTTATCTCTCTCGTACACAACCGTTCCGTAAGGACCCTAACTTGTTTGTGGCCTACAGCAATCCTCATAGAGGATGCAAAATTTCTACTCAGAGACGCTCTAAATGGGTATCCATTGCAATCCGGTTGTGCTACAAAGTTGCTAAGCAACCTTTACCTGAAAGCCTTAAGGCTCACTCGACCAGAGCAGTCTCTACCTCCTCGGCCTTTCTGGAGGGCATCTCCTTAGAGGACATCTGTGCTGCTGCATCGTGGTCCCCGCCATCCACGTTCGTCTCGCACTATGCCTTGGACGTTCATGCCAGATGGGACGCCTCCTTTGGCCAAGCGGTCCTCAGGTCCATCTTCCATTGAATTCACCCCGGTGAGTGCATTTTTATGTTGTGACTATTTAAATTTTTTTCCTTGCCAGCACTCACCTCCTTTTTTCCTTGCCAGCACTCAGCTGGCTAGTCACCCATGTGTGGGACTGCACAGAGACCACGAAGAAGATAAACAGGCTGCTTACCTGTAACTGATGATCTTCGAGTGGTCATCTGTGCAGTCACACAAGCCCACCCAGCCTTCCCCTCTGCTGGCTTTTCCTGCCTTGGTTTTTACCTCTGTAGACTGTCAGTAGCGGCTGGAAGAAACTGAGTGAGAATGGCGCCTCCTGCTTGCTCCAGGCATGCGCAGTCGATGCCTGCTCCCCAGAGCAAGTGGAAAGCGCGCCAAAAAACGCTCTAGGCGAGCTATTGGAGACTCTGAGGTATGGATCTGTTGCCTGCGGCAAGACCCATGTGTGTGACTGCACAGATGACCACTCGAAGATCATCAGTTACAGGTAAGCAACCTGTTTTTTCTTGGGGAAAGAGTCTATGGGGTCTGTGTGAATGGTGTTCCTGGGATTGCAGCCTGTTGTGGTCGCAAGGGAACTCTGGTGAAGGGTGTGTACGCAATGGGCTGCAATGTGCAGGTTTGGCATAGATATTAAGGGTTTCATGGGTGGGGAGAATAAGTCTTACAAGATTATGCAGAGAAGGGATAGAGAAGGCAGAGAAAGAATTCCTTTTCTCCCTTTCTCACAATACGAAGACTTCAAGTTCCTTGCTTTCCTCGCGTCCTGTTCTCCTGCCCGTCAGACTGTGGGAACGTTCTTGTGCCTCCCTGCTGCTTCTGCAAATGACCCACAGTCTCTCCCCCTGTTGAAGTTAATTTGTGGGACTTGCTGCCACAGGAGGTGGTCATTGGTTGCCAACTTGGAGGGCTTTAAAAGGGAGAGTGGACCAATTTGCGGAGGACGGGGCTATCAGTGGCTAATAGCCATGAGAGGTATCTGCTTCCTCCAGTACCAGAGGCAGGCAGTGTGTTTCTTTGTACTGCTGTTGTGGTCGTCCTGCCTCTCAGCTTCCTCACAGCTGGTTGGCCTCTGCGCAAACAGAATGCTGGACTAGATGGGCCCTTGGTCTGACCCAGCAGAGCTCTTCTTATGAGCTTCTGTCTATACAATGCTTCATGTTCAGTGGGTGGGTGTGTCTGCCATCATGCGTTTCAGTAACTAGTGTGTCTGCGGCAAAGGGAGAGCCAGTTTAGTGTAGCGGTCAAGAGCAGCCGACTCTAATCTACGAGAACTGGGTGATTCTCCACTCCTCTTCCACATGCAGTCAGCTGGGCGACCTTGGGTCAGTCACAGTTCTCTCAGAACTGTTCTCTCAAGAGCAGTTCTCTCAAAGCTCTCTCAGCCTCACCCTACCTCACAGGGTGCCTGTTGTGAGGAGAGAAAAGGAAGGGGATTGTAAGCTGCTCTGAGACTCCAAGCGAACGGTGGGGTATAAATCCAGTCTCCTCTTCATCATCATGCTTTTAGACGTCGGATAGGAAAATTTTTCTTGGTGGCTTGTCACATCGAAGAGGTGTTCCTGGCTTGTTAGGCAACCACTTTGATTTGATGGGGGTGGGGGGGAAGAGTTTGTCTTTTTTACCTGAAATGCCAAGGGGGGAATTCTAGCAGGAGCTCCTTTGCATATTAGGCCACACACCCCCGATGTAGCCAATCTTCCAAGAGCTTACAAGGCTCTTTTTTGTAAGCTCTTGGAGGATTGGCTACATCAGGAGGGTGGGGCTAATATGCAAAGGAGCTCCTGCTAGAATTCCACCCCTGTGAAATGCTATATTGTGTAATCGTGCCACAAATGCATCTTGAAACAGAACACGGTGTGTGTTTGTTCAATCCTTAGGTGCGGAGGAGGCTTGTTCGTAACGCCGCCATAAAGAGAGAAAGTGAAGACGAGAAAACGCCGGACAAACTAAAGGACAGCAACAAGGAGAACAAAGAAGTAGAAGACCCGCCTAATAACATAGAGAAGAGGGAAAGCGAGGCAGCGCTCGAGAGCAGGAGGAGCATACCAAAGCAGAAAGAGAAGAGAGCTAAAAAGGAAGAAGAGTCCGACAGGGAATCTGAGGAAGATGAGGAGAGGAGGCAAGAAAGTCCACTTTTATTTATATAATCCTAAGCAGTTTCCCCCCTCTGATGCTCATGCCGCTGAGCGTGACGGACTTGATATACTGTATTTTTTGCTCCATAAGACGCACCCCCCCCCAAAAAAAAGTGGGGGGAAAAGTGTGTGCGTCTTAAGGAGTGAATACTGCAAAAAATAAACGCCTCTAAAACTAGGTGCGCCTTATGGTCAGGTGTGTCTTATGGTGCGAAATATACAGTAAGAGGTCCTATGAAAACTAGCCCTAAATGTGAGGCAGAGAGCATCCTTGTTACCTAGCAAGGTCTGTGTAAGAACAGGCTGGAGGTGCACACGATGCCTTTACCTTTTCAAAACTGTACTCCAAGGGTGGCCAAACTGTAGCTCGGGAGCCACATGTGGCTCTTTCACACACATTGTGTGGCTCTTGAAGCCCCCACTGCCCTGTCAGCCAGCTTGGAGAAGGCATTTGTCTCTTTAAATTGCTTCGCCAAGCCAGGCAGCAGCTTGCAGAATGCATTTAAAGTTAAAGTTGCTTTCTTTTCACCTCTATGTCTATCTGTCTAACTATAATCTTTCTCTGTCTGTCTGTCTGTCTGTCATCTATCTATCATCTATCTATCATCTCTCCCTCCCTCCCTCCCTCCCTTCCTTCCTTCCTCTCTCTTACATTAAGCAAGTTTGGCCACCCCTGCTGTGTAGTCTTTGTGATTGTGAAGAGTAACATGGGAGCTTAGCGGTGGCATAAGAAGGCCTCAGAAATCAGAGCTTCAGCCCACCGTGCACATTTTTCTCATGGCAAAGTAACTGTAAACATGGAGGCTTGATTTGCATTCTCCAGAGTCCAAAATCTTGGTCGCTTTAAAGCCAAGTTAGCAGGTTGGGTCGTACTCTGCTTGCTCAGCCAGCAGTGTCTTCTTCTGACACTCCTGAACAGGGCTTTTTTTGTTGCAAGAACTCCTTTGCATATTAGGCCACACCCTGCTGATGTAGCCAATCCTCCAAGAGCTTGCAGGGCTCTTCGTACAGGGCCTACTGTAAGCTCCAGGAGGATTGGCTACATCAGGGTGGTGTGGCCTAATATGCAAAGGAGTCCTGGTAGAATTCCTTACAGGGCTCTCAGTACAGGGCCTACTGGAAGCTCCAGGAGGATTGGCTACATCAGGGGTGTGTGGCCTAATATGCAAAGGAGGTCCTGCTAGAATTCCTTACAGGGCTCTTCGTACAGGGCCTACTGGAAGCTCCAGGAGGATTGGCTACATCAGGGGTGTGTGGCCTAATATGCAAAGGAAGTCCTGCTAGAATTCCTTACAGGGCTCTCAGTACAGGACCTACTGGAAGCTCCAGGAGGTTTGGCTACATCAGGGGTGTGTGGCCTAATATGCAAAGGAGGTCCTGCTAGAATTCCTTACAGGGCTCTCAGTACAGGGCCTACTGGAAGCTCCAGGAGGTTTGGCTACATCAGGGGTGTGTGGCCTGATATGCAAAGGAGCTCCTGCTAGAATTCCTTACAGGGCTCTTCGTACAGGGCCTACTGGAAGCTCCAGTAGGATTGGCTGCATCAGGGGTGTGTGGCCTGATATGCCATGGAATTTCTGCTGCTGCAAAAAAAAAGCCCTGCTCTTGAACGACTGTCTTCTTCCCATAAGTCCCTAGACGGTGACTGTGGCTTCAGGCAGCTATCTTTTGGCTATCCCGCCTTTGGGAGTGGCCTGTCTGGCATTGCTAAAAGCCTGTGGTGCAGAGTGGTAAAGCTGCAGTACTGCAGTCAGAGCCTGTGCTCACGACCTGAGTTCGATCCCAGTGGAAACTGGGTTTTCATGTAGCGGGCTCCAGGTTGACTCAGCCTTCCATCCTTCCGAGGTCGGTCAAACGAGTACCCAGCTTGCTGGGGGAAAAGTGTGGATGACTGGGGAAGGCAATGGCAAACCACCCCATAAAAAGTCTGCTTGAAAACAGAGTCGATAATGACTGGTGCTTGCACAGGGGACTACCTTTATTAAAAAGAGCCCCGTGGCGCAGAGTGTTAAAGCTGCAGTACTGCAGTCCGAAGCTCTGCTCACGACCTGAGTTTTATCCTCGGTGGAAGCTGGGTTTTCATGTAGCCGGCTGCAGGCTGACTCAGCCTTCCATCTTTCCGAGGTCGGTAAAATGAGTCCCCAGCTTGCTGGGGGGAAAGCGGAGATGACTGGGGAAGGCAATGGCAAACCTCCCTGTAAAAAGTCTGCCGTGAAAACGTTGTGAAAGCAATGTCACCCCAGAGGCGGAAACGACTGGTGCTTGCGCAGGGGACCTTTCCTTTTCCTTTTCCCTGTCTGGCAATGACCAGAGCCCGGGCCTTTTCCATCATGGCCCCAGCTCTATGGAAGGAGGTCCCTGAAGATGTGAGAGAGGCGCCCTCCATGGCGATCTCCAGGAGGCGCCGCAAGGCTTGCCTCTTTGCCGGGGGTTTGAACATCAGGCGCCTTTTGAAGTTAAGAGATCTGAAGTTTGCTATTTTGCTGTGGTTTCATTGAAACTGTTTTAAAACGATTATTGCGAGCTGCCTCGGTCCACAAAAGAAAGGCGGGATATAATTGTTTTAATAAATGTGTATACGGAAGCTCCCTCTAATGGAGGGAAGGCTTCCGATGCCAGCGGAAGGTGCTGTCATTCCCTGAACAGAGCATGATTTGTTTGCGTCGATTACATACGGTCCCTAATTGAGGTAACTGTTTACAAGAGCCGTTTATGTCGGAAGAAGTCCATTTATCAGTCATGACAGAGCCGCTGTCACGAAGAACTGTTGCTTTTGGTGCCTATGGAGGGGGGGGGGAAGAGCTGTTCTCTCAAACCGCTGCTTGTGTCAGATGAAGATGGGTGGCTGTGGCAGTCCGCACTAGCAGAAAAGAGCGCAAGAGTCCAGTAGCATCTTAAAGACTATTAATTTATTTATTTAGTCGGGTTTTCTATCCCACCCTCTCCGCTAGTGGACTCAGAGCAGCTAATGGTCAAATTAAAAACAATTTTAAGATTACAATTTAAACAATGAAGTACAATTGAAATACATTTTTGGTGCCGCTCAAAACTTCAGTAGAGGCGGGATCATAACTTATTTTCTTCTGACAGTAATTCCTCATGGGTGATGTCGCTCAGCAGTGTAAGCGGGCAGTCCTCTCCCATTTAGGTATTAAAGGCCTGTCAAAATAATTCAGTTTTGCAGACCTTGCGGAATTGAGAGAGGTCCCGCAGGGCCCTTATGCCTCCGGGAGGGCATTCCACATTTCTGGTGCTGCCACTGAGAAGGCCCTGGCCCGTGTGGAGCACAGTCTGGCCTCCCTTGCTCCGGGGATAGATAACAGGTTTTGTGTCCCTGAATGCAGTGCTCTCTGGGGGACATACAGAGAAAGGAGGTCCCATAGATAGGCAGGCCCTCGACCCTATAGGGCTTTAAAAGTCAATACCAGCACCTTGAAACGGACTCGGAACGCAATAGGTAGCCAGTGCAGCTCTTTCAGCACTGGTTGAATGTGCTCCCATCAAGGAACAAAATTGGTGGCAAGGTAGGAGCTTCTGTGAGCCCCTGCTTGCTTCTCCTACGGCTCACGTCAGTGATCTTTGCAACGAGAGCTCTGGAATGTCGGGCCCGTATTGTCATCCCCAGATCACTGAAAGGGGCCGGGAGGCTGATGGCACCTTCGGAGCTGGAGACTGACAGGAAATTCAAACTCAGGGCTTGGTTTGCCCTCTTGTGCTCTATCCCGATGCTCAGCCAGGATAGACTGAACCTGGGGGGGCGGGTGGGGCTGAAGTGCGGAGTAATCCCTTCAGTTGGCTGCCCCTGCCATTTCGGTAGGTGAGGACCCAAACCAAGGTTTTCGCTAGTTCATAAAACTGTGTGCCTGTGTATTTCCCCACAGGTGTGTGTAACCTAGAGGGGGTTCCTGTATCAAAAGCCATGTGTGCATGTTTGTTGCACAGGAGCATTTGTGGAGCACAAGGAGCTCCTTTAGTGTCGAAGCCTCGTTTCCAGGGCTTTTTTTTTTTAGCAGGATCGCAGTTCCGGCTGGCTTGATGCCAAGGGGTGTGGCCTAATATGCAAATGAGGCCATGCGGAACTTTTTCTGCAAAAGGCCCAAATGAAACAATGGCGGTGTCAGGGGGCATGGCCTAATATGCAAATGAGTTTCTTCTGGGCTTTTTCTACAGAGAAAGCCCTACTCGTTTCTCAATCTTCCTTGCGAAAACATAGCGCGGAAGGACGCTTTGATATTTATTCTGGATTTCGGTCTTGTTTTTGTGGTCTTCCTTTTAAGCCGACTGCTGTTCCGCAGCAAACCTGGCTAAAGTTTCCGCACAAAAGGAGAGGCAGATATGGGATGCTGTTGGTGACTGTAGGAATTCTTGTACTGTGTTAGAAGCTGTTCCTTAAGCGGGAGATAACCATTTGGGGAAAGTACACTGCAGCGGCAAACAGAAGTGATTGGCAAGAAAGGGCTGGCCACAGGTTGCTATGGAATTGGCTCTGGAGTTTTCCATTGGCTGCTTCCAGTGTCACTGTGGGACTGATGAGGTTTGCACGATGCATTACTCTGAAAGCGCAGGTTGGCCAGAATTCCACTGCTGAGTCATTCCCTTTCGGAGCCCAGATTGGCAGCACCGCAGGCAAACAGCAGCCTCGCACGGGTGAGGAGAAGCCCCCAGCTGCTCCCCACACCTGGCCTCTCATGCATCCTGTGTCTACCTTGCTCTGCAGGGAAGAACTCGAGAACCGAGGAGAATCGGAAGGAGAGGAGGGCGAGGAAGACGCAGAGCCGTGCCTAACGGGAACCAAAGTGAGAGTAAAATACGGCCGTGGGAAAACGCAGAAGATCTACGAAGCCAGCATCAAAAGCACGGAAAACGACGAGGGCGAGATTTTGTATTTGGTGCATTACTACGGCTGGAATGTGAGGTGAGGAGAAGAAGGCTAGCCTCTTGATTAAGCTGCCTGTTCCCACGCAGCAGCTCTGGTCTCCTTTGAACAGTTTATTAATGCCCCCTCCAATTGTCCAAGGTACCTTCTTCCACAGCCCTGGACTTGTGCTCTTTCATTGGCTGCCCTGTGTTCCTGGAACAGCCCCCCCCCCAAAAAAAAAAAAAAAAATGGTCAGGAGGCTTCTGCTTTCCTGGTTTCCCATTCAGGCTGCAAAACAGAGCTGCTCCAGAGAATTTTGCTTGAGCCACAGACCAGGGCTTTTTTTGAGCAGGAATGCAGTTCTGGCTGGCTTGGTGTCAGGAGGTGTGTCCTAATACGCAAATGAGTCCCTGCTGGGCTTTGTCTACCCTACGCGCATCACTGGTGCTGCCAGAGGGTGTGGCCTAATATGCAAATGAGTTCCTGCTGGGCTTTTTCTAACAAAAAGGCCCTGCCACAGACAAAGGGGGAATACTCTGGTGGTGTGGAGATGTTTTGTTTTTTTAGTACATCTTTAATTTTGGTTTTATTATATGGTTTATATTGCTTTTATGTTGCTGTTCCTTGCCTGCTTTGGGTCCCAGGAGCATTGCTTCCTCTAAGCCAGGGGTGGGGAACCTCTGTCCCGAGGGCCGTATACGGCCCTCGAGGTCTCTTGGTGTGGCCCTTGGGGGTTGCTGGCTGAACTGAGCCATGTGGCAGCCTCCCTGAGGCCTGGCTGGCCAGCGAGGACCGTGGGGCCCAGCTGCACTGTGCAGCAGCCTCCCCGGGGCCAGGCAGGGATCACAGGGCCCAGATGTGCTGTGCGGCAGCCTCCCTGGGGCCTGGCTGGCCGGCCAGAATTGCTGCAGGGCCTGGAAAAGTTACTGTCACAGTTCAGTTTGCACTTGATTATCCCAGATGGTGTGGCCTAATAAGCTAATGAGTTTGTGACCTAACATGCTAATATTAGGGGATGTGGTCTAATATGCTACTGAGTTCCTGCATTTGCCTAGGGTGGCGGGCCGGGTATGTGTGTGTGTGTGTGCGCCAGATTAGGCTCTCCCCACATGACTTCAAATAAAAGAAACAATTATTTGCATTGATTTTGCTGGCCTGAATCATTCTCCCTTGGCGGAGCACTGTTTAAGTTGATAATTTTTTATGGCCCGCAAATGATGTTATAAATACCCATATGGCCCTTGGCAGAAAAAAGGTCTCCCACCCCTGCTCTAAGCTGTGGAGTCTTGTGAGCTACTGGATCTCGGAAGCTAAGATGGGTTGGCCCTGGTTAGTACTTAAAATGGGAGACCATTGAGGAAGTCCAGGGATGCTACATAGAGGCAGGCAATGGCCAAACCACCTCCGAATGACTCTTGCCTTGAAAACCCTACAGCAGCAGTCCCCAACCTTTTGGGGGGACCGGTTTTGTGGAAGACAATTTTTTCAGGGACGGGCGGCAATGGTTTTGTGCACTTTATTTCTATTCGTTTGGCATGGTGGTTAAGTGTGCAGACTCTTATCTGGGAGAACCGGGTTTGATTCCCCACACGTCCACTTGCAGCTGCTGGAATGGCCTTGGGTCAGCCATAGCTCTGGCAGAGGTTGTCCTTGAAAGAGCAGCTGCTGGGGAGAGCTCTCTCAGCCCCACCCAGCTCACGGGAGGAGGGGAAGATAAAGGAGATTGTGAGCTGCTCCGAGACTCTGAAATTTGGCGTGGAGGGTAGGATATAAACCCAATGTCGTTGTCTTCTTTTTATTTACTACGTTGTGATATATAATGAAATAATTATACAACTCCTGGCCCGGCTGCTAACAGGCCATGGACCTGGACCGGTCCACATCCCGGGGGTTGGAGACCCCTGACCTACAGAGTTACCATCAGTTGACTGCGGCTTGAAGGCACCTTCCACCACCACCACCATTAACTTTTAAGCTAAAGCCCCTGTTGACAGGTGGAATAATATCTGTGTTTCCTGTAGGTACGACGAATGGGTGAAAGCCGATAGGATTATTTGGCCTGTGGAGAAGGGAGGAGCGAAGAAGAAGCAGAAGAAAAAAGCAAAGGTAAGTAGCCCTGTTACATATTTTTGCTCTATCTAAAGGAGTGGTTTGCTCTCTTATCACAGCTCAAGCGTTTGTATGAAAGTTTGAGGTAGTAAGAAGCCATGAAAAGGAGGGGTTGGGTTTTTTTTTTTTGTTAAAGCCCTTCCTATGTCTTTGTTCAGAGTAAAGAAGATGCGGAGAAAGACGACAAGAAAGAAGAGGAGAAACAAAAAGCAAAGCGTGGACGCCCTCCTCTGAAATCCACTCTCCTATCTAACCTGTCCTGCGGTCTGCACAAGACCCCGAACAGCGAAAGTAAACCAGGGTCCCGAAGCGCACGCAGCGGCCTGCCAGATTGCTGCCCCTTGCCTAACGGGACAGAAGGTACTTCTCGTTCAGAGCCACAGTCCGCGTCGGTGCACTTCGTTCGCTTGCAGCAGGGCTAAAGATGCACGTTAGGGTGGAAAACTCGTGCTGTCTCTGTGGCGGTAAACTTTGTCATGTGTACAAATGATGGTGGATAGCAGGTGTGGCCAAACTGTGACTCGGGAGCCACATGTGGCTGCTTCACACATACTGTGTGACTCTTGAAGCCCCCACCACCTTATTGGCTGGTTTGGAGAAGGCATGTCTCTTTAAGTCACTTCTCCAAACCAAGTGCAACAGCAGCTTGGAGAATGCATTTAAAGTTAAAGTTGCTTTCTTTCCACCTGTCCCTCCCTCCTTCCCTTCCTTACATTAAGCAAGTTTGGCCACTTCTGATGTATAGAATAAACATCCTTGCGTTCTCATTTAGAACCTCTGAAACAATTTCTTTCTTCGTTTTTTTTATTATTATTTTTAGGAATGTCCCGCAGGCAAACAAGACGCAGCTCAGGAATGTTGGATTCTGACAGAGGGTCAAATGGTGAGTGGTTTATTTGTGTTCTCCCTCCCCCAAATAAATTAAATTTTGGGAAGATCTTGAAAAAGAGGAGGTGAACAAATGTGAATACATAGAGCTGGCTTACACTGAAGCAGACCATCGGTCCCTCAAAGTCATAAACTACTCCAACTGGCGGCAACTTTCGAAGGGTACTGGGCAGAGGTTGTTCACATCCTCTACTTCCTGCTGTTTTGTTACTGGAGATGCCAGGGATTGAACCTGGGACCTTCCGCATGCCAAGCAGATGCTCTGCTTCTGAACTACAGCCCCACTTCATGGCTCTCCAGGGTCTCAGGCTGAGGTCTTTCCCATCACCTCCTGCCTGGATTCTTTTAACTGGAGATGCTGGGGATTGAACCTGGGACCTTCTGCATGCCAAGCAGATGCTCTGCCACTGTGCCATGAGGGGAGGGATTGGCAATTCGGAGAGGCAGAAGGTAGCAGTGAGGGTGGGGTGGGAATTAAGGACTGAGAGAGATGCGTTTTATTTTTTTCAAAGCAGGTTTTAAAAATGGTGGTAGTGAATTCCTTTTTGTGTTCAGGTCAACAGTCGTTTTCAGTCGGCAGGCCCCCCCCCATGTTGCAGATATCACTGCTGCCTTTGTCTGCTTATTGCAGCCTCTCCTAAAATGGTAAAATAACACAGCTTGCTTGTGATTACAAGCATAAATTCTTCCCAAGGCTGCTGCTGCTGCTTCTTTTTAAAAAAAGTTTATTTAAGATCAGCAAATTTGCACAGAACTTAATATATAACGTATTCATTAGCATAAAAGTGTAGATGCGAAAAAGTACAGAAGTATCAGTGGAACCTAAATGCAGTAACTAAGATAGTAATTGTAATTAAACATCAAAACCAGACGTTGGAGAGATCTCTCTGCTGTTGCATTCAAGAAGAACAATCCTATCCATTCATGAATCAAGTGAGAATTAAAACTGATAAGTGAGAAAATGAAGGTAAAAAGAAAAGAGAGAGAGAGAAAAAGAAAAAAATTGAAATGAAATGAAATGAATGGAGATGAGAGAGTGAGAACAAAACAAAACAAAAACATAGATTTGTTTAAACCCACTCCTGTGCCTGAAGAGGGAGTCTGAAATAGATGCTGAGAAATAAGAATCAGAGTGAAGAGTACAGTGAGCGAGAAAGAAGAGTTAAAACCCAAGGTTGCTTCTAATGACCCTTTTTGTATTCTGGTGCAGATAGCAGAAGGTAGGACCAGAACCAATGGGTTGAAATTAAATCAAAAGAGTTTCCGGCTCAACGTTAGGAAGAACTTCCTGACAGTTAGAGCAGTTCCTCTGTGGAACAGGCTTTCTCGGGAGGTGGTGGGCTCTCCTTCCTTGGAGGTTTTTAAACAGAGGCTAGATGGCCATCTCTTAGCAATGTAGATCCTGTGAATTTAGGGCGAGGTACTTGTGAGTTTCCTGTATTATGCAGGGGTTGGACTAGATGACCCTGGTGGTCCCTTCCAACTCTAGGATTCTATGACGAGCCACATGCCTGCCGCATGAGGTGGCAAGCGTGGTTGTCTGTTTGAACCCAAGCTTTCACCAGAGTTCTCATAAGGAGGGACAATCCTAACATGGACAGAGAAGCTGTAGTTTATCTTCAGTCTCTTCTGTGCAGTCCGACATGGTAGTTTTTCCCCTACAAAGAACAACAGGGAGGTTGAGAAAAGAAATATGGTGAGTCTCAGCCTCCTTACTGGCGTACCTGCCAGCCTGTTTGGAGGTCTTCCTTCTTCTGAAGAGGCTCGGTGGGTGGTCGGGTTCCTATTCAGTGAATACGGCTCAGGAAAGCCTGTTTAAGAAAAATTGATTTGATGCAGTGCAAAAATGATCCAAACAGGCAATCGTGACCTCTGTCTCCTTTGTTTGGCTGAAGGCCATAACGTGGCTGGGTGCGAGGCTTGCCAGCAGCTCACTTGGAGGCTAGGAGTGACCACGTCTCAAAGTTAAAGGCTGCACTTCTGAGAGAAGGCCCTCTTTCTTCCAATCCTCTCGCGAAACCGGCCTCAAAGCTTTCTTCCGCAGCTTCAGTGAAGTCGGTTCCATCCCTACAAAGATCCGAGCCCCGGCGGTGCAGGTCTCGTTCTCCGTCCCCATCAGTTCTGAGATGCACTTCGGAACTGCCCGAGGAGAAAGCAGAACACGAGACGAACCATAAGGAGAGAGATAGGTTGGATTGAAAGCCGCACTGAGCGCGTTCGGTTCTGGCAATATCTGTCGGTGTATATTTTTTACATGGGTATCCATATGAAATATCTTACAAAAATCTGCTTCGTCAGGTTAAATTAACATTCCCTCTTTAATTAAATTGCGTGTCACTCTCTTCATGGTGGAAAGACAGCATAGCCTCATTTTCAGATGATCCCTGTTACTCCCTTTTATTTGGGCATTAAAAATGGAAAAACATGCTTGGTAATATTGAGCGACTGGTTTTCAAGCATTAAAAGCGAGCGTGCGGAGAACGTGCCAATTTCTTCTTTCGCTCATTTTTTTTGTGGATGCTTTTGAACAGCATTTCTGTGGCTGCTGAAAGACGTTTTAATTCATGTGTTGTTTCTGTGATGTGTGGCTTTTATTTGTTTGTAGACTCCATTTCATCCGACAGCGACGGAGATGAAGCTTCTGAAAAGACTACCAACGAAGACTTTTCTCCAACAAATTCAGAACTTGAAAAAGACGAAAAAAGTACAGTGGACAAATCCGACGAAGAAACCCCAAAGATCTCGCACGCGCTGAAGGAAAACGACAGGAATCAAGTCCACCCTTTGGAAGCTTTGAAACTAGAAGTTGAAGAGAGTGAACAGGTCGTTCAGATTTTTGCAAACAAAGGTGACCAAACGGAAGAAATTAAGAAAGATCTGGACAAATCGCCCAAAGGGAAAGGGCGAAGGAGCAGAGCAAGAGACTCCGCTCTTGAGAATGTAAAGATGGCGCCACTCAATCAGGACGAGGCTCCAAGCGAACAAGTCACAGAGTCTGAAAGGCTAGATCCGTCTTCCTTGGACAGTAAAGGTTTAAGCGCCGCTTCTGCGACCGAAACAGACCTTTTCCCAAAAGATAAGAAGCTTTTCAAAAGGAAAGTGGGAGAACAGGCCTCGCCTGACAAAAGGGGGCGCCTGGAGGGCGAGATGGATGTGCCAAATATTGCGTCTGAGGGGAGGGCGAATAAGTGTTCAGGGACAGAAAAATGTAAAGAGTTCAGTGCCGATGACTCCCTCAGGAACGAAAATGAGGAGATGCCATCCTTGGTGGCGGAGTCGGATCAGCGCCTCCAAGCTCGGGGAGGCGACCGTTTTGAATGTACTTCAGAGGAAAACTGCAACGCCCCGTTGAAAGACGAGGAAGACTCGATGCCTCAGATCGGGCCCGAAACGCTCCTTTGCCACGAAGTGGATTTGGATGACGTCGACGAGAAGGAGAAGAGCGGTCCCGACAAGCCCATGGCGGAAAAACAAGACCCCAGCAATCCCACTTCGAACCCGCCTGCCTTACCCCCCGTGGTTCAGCCAAACTTCTCCGTGGCTTCCCCCCTGGCCCTCAGTCAGGACGAATCGCGAAGCGTGAAAAGCGAGAGCGACGTCACCATCGAGGTGGACAGCGTGGCCGAAGAGTCTCAAGAAGGGCTCTGCGAAAGCGAGTCGGCCAACGGGTTCGAAGCTTGCACCACGTCTAGCAACGGCAGTGTCGCAGCCCCGGAAAGGGAGGTTGGAGAGAAGGGTAAGGGCCTCTCCAAGGCAAAAACCCGTTTCAGTATTCCATGGAAAGGGCTGGGGGTAGGATGGGAGTTAAGTGTTCCCTCTAAGCTGAGTTAGTGTGAGCTAGCTCACAGAGTTTTGACCTCCGAATCACACATTTTTGTCTTAGCTCAGGAAAGAAAGCCCCAGAGCAAACTAATTGATGCAGCTTTAATGCCAGTAGCTCACAAAGTAGGATTTTTGCTCACAAGGCTCCGTGGCTTAGTGGGAACATAGATGGTACGGGGGGGGGGGGGGTGTCTCTTAAACCATGACATCAATTTGACCATGCAAACAGTGGCATTCACCAGGAGTTGAAGATTGTTTTAAGCATGGCTTTTTTTGGTAGGAAAAGTTCAGCAGGAACTCATTTGCATATTAGGCCACACCCCCTGACATCAGCATTATTTCACACAGGGTTTTGTAGGAAAAAATCCAGTGGGAACTCATTTGCGTATTAGGCCACAACCTCTGACACCAAGACAGCCGGAACTGCGTTCCTTTGCGTTCCTGCTCAAAAAAAGCCCTGGTTTTAAGAGGGTACTGTTGGTCCACAGTAGAACTAAATTCAAGGCCGGTAGCTCCTTAGAAACCAGAAAGATTTGTAGGTGGAGTATTAAGCTTTTGTGGATCAAAGCTCCTTTTTGTCAGCAGGGAGTTTTGACTCTTGAAACTTGGCGGCGATGGGAAGTGCTACACAGCTGGCTTATGGCGCCCCCCATAGGGTTTTCAAGGCGAGAGACGTTCAGAGGTGGTTTGCCATTGCCTGCCTCCGCGTCGTAACCCTGGACTTCCTTAGTGCTCTCTCATTCAAATGCAACCAGAGCTGACCCTGCTTAGTTTCTGAGATTTTAGGAGATGGAGCTGAATGCTTGTACTCAAAAAATCTTGGCGCTCCCTAAGGTGCTGCTGGACCCAAATCTATCTCTTCCGTCAGGAGATTAAATCAACACTTCCTAGTCAATTGTGGTTTTTCAAGGAAATGACTTGGAAGCTTTTATGTGTTCACTGATTCATTTTCAGCCTGGCTTTCATTTTTTTGCATCTGATAAGAACACAAGAGAAGCCATGTTGGATCAGGCCAGTGGCCCATCCAGTCCAACACTCTGTGTCACACATAAGAACATAAGAGAAGCCATGTTGGGTCAGGCCAGTGGCCCATCCAGTCCAACACTCTGTATCACACATAAGAGAAGCCCTATTGGATCAGGCCAATGGCCCGTCCAGTCCAACACTCTGTGTCACACATAAGAACATAAGAGAAGTCATGTTGGATCAGGCCAGTGGCCCATCCAGTCCAACACTCTGTATCACACATAAGAACATAAGAGAACATAAGGGTGTGAACTGGCAGAGACAGACCAAGAGAGAGATCTTGGGGTCATGGTAGATAATTCACTGAAAATGTCAAGACAGTGTGCGTTTGCAATAAAAAAGGCCAACGCCATGCTGGGAATTATTAGGAAGGGAATTGAAAACAAATCAGCCAGTATCATAATGCCTATGTATAAATCGATGGTGCTGTCTCATTTGGAGTACTGTGTGCAGTTCTGGTCGCCGCACCTCAAAAAGGATATTATAGCATTGGAGAAAGTTCAGAAAAGGGCGACTAAAATGATTAAAGGGCTGGAACACCTTCCCTATGAAGAAAGGTTGAAACGCTTAGGGCTCTTTAGCTTGGAGAAACGTCGACTGAGGGGTGACATGATAGAAGTTTACAAGATAATGCATGGGATGGAGAAAGTAGAGAAAGAAGTACTTTTCTCCCTTTCTCACAATACAAGAACTCGTGGGCATTCGATGAAATTACTGAGCAGACAGGTTAAAACGGATAAAAGGAAGTACTTCTTCACCCAAAGGGTGATTAACATGTGGAATTCACTGCCACAGGAGGTGGTGGCGTCCACAAGCATAGCCACCTTCAAGAAGGGGTTAGATAAAAATATGGAGCAGAGGTCCATCAGTGGCTATTAGCCACAGTGTGTGTGTGTGTGTGTATATATATATATATATATATATATATATATATATATTTGGCCGCTGTGTGACACAGAATGTTGGACTGGATGGGCCATTGGCCTGATCTAACATGGCTTCTCTTATGTTCTTATGAGAAGTCATGTTGGATCAGGCCAGTGGCCCATCCAGTCCAACACTCTGTATCACACATAAGAACATAAGAGAAGCCCTATTGGATCAGGCCAATGGCCCGTCCAGTCCAACACTCTGTGTCACATCTAAGAACATAAGAGAAGCCCTATTGGATCAGGCCAATGGCCCGTCCAGTCCAACACTCTGTGTCACACATAAGAACATAAGAGAAGTCATGTTGGATCAGGCCAGTCGCCCATCCAGTCCAACACTCTGTGTCACACCTAAGAACATAAGAGAAGCCCTATTGGATCAGGTCAATGGCCCGTCCAGTCGAACACTGTGTCACACATAAGAACATAAGAGAAGCCATGTTGGATCAGGTCAATGGCCCATCCGGTCCAACACTCTGTGTCACACATAAGAACATAAGAGAAGTCATGTTGGATCAGGCCAGTGGCCCATCCAGTCCAACACTCTGTATCACACATAAGAACCTAAGAGAAGCCGTGTTGGATCAGGCCAATGGCCCATCCAGTCCAACACTCTTGTGTCACACCTAAGAACATAAGAGAAGCCCTATTGGATCAGGTCAATGGCCCGTCCAGTCGAACACTGTGTCACACATAAGAACATAAGAGAAGTCATGTTGGATCAGGCCAACGGCTCATCCAGTCCAACACTCTGTGTCACACAGTGGCCAAAAAACCCAAGTGCCATCAGGAGGTCCACCAGTGGGGCTAATAGCCCTTCCACTGTGCGCCCCCCCCCCCAAACACAAGAATACAGAGCATCACTGTCCCAGACAGAGTCCCAATGATAAGCTGTGGCTAACAGCCACTGATGGACCTCTGCTTCATATGCTTATCCAATCCCCTCTTGAAGCTGACTATGCTTGTCGCTGCCCCCACCCCATGCGGCAGTGAATTCCACGTGTTCATCACCCTTTGGGTGAAGAAGGACTTCCTTTTATCAGTGATGATGGCAAACTTGTTGATCTTCAAGGGCCTAGTTGGTCTCAAACCTTGTTCTTCTACAGCAGACCCAGCAGTGCTGCTCTTCTGAAATTATTTTCATACAGTTTACATTTCTACTACTGGCTTTCCTTTTGGTGGCACAGTTTCAAAGGAAATGCTGCTTTACACAGAGAGTCATTCAAATGTGGAATCTGCTGCCAGCGGATGTAGTGATGGTCACAGGAATAAACAGCTCTCAAAGGGGATTGGATAGATTTAGATTTATGGAGGATAAGGCTATCCGTGGCTGCTAGCCACGGTGACTGAGGGGAATGTCCACATTCAGAGGCAGTAATCCTTTGAATCCCAGAGCCAGAAGGTAACATCATGGGAAGGCCTCAGTCTCCATGCCCTGTTCCTGATCCTTCACGGAACATGTTGGCCACTGTGTGAGACAGGATGCTGGACTAGATGGACCACTAGTCTTATCCAGCAGGGTTCTTCTGAGATTCTAATGAGGGCCTTGGCTTCTATGCCCTGTTGTTGGCCCTCCACAGTAACCAGCTGGCCACAGTGTGAGACAGGATACTGGACTAGATGGACCACTCGTCTGATCCAGCAGGGCTCTTCTTAACTAACTCCATTGTCTGAGGTCACCTCCTTTCCTGCTTATGTCTGGCCCGGAGGCTCTTTGGTCTTCCCTTCCCTGCCGACCAGAAGTTGAAGGTCAAACACCACTTCAAAGATTTCAGGTTTTCACAGCTGGCAACATCATTAGGGTTTGTAGAATCTTTCGGGCTCAAGTGCCGTGTTCTACTGGAGAAAGTTTTTCTTCCAGACGTTTCGTTCTCAGCTGCGGAGAACATCCTCAGTGGCGTTGCAGCCGGAGCAGGCGCTCTGACCTTCTTGGCTGCTGTGCATTGAGATCCGGCTGCAACGCCACTGAGGATGTTCTCCGCAGCTGAGAACGAAACGTCTGGAAGAAAAACTTTCTCCAGTAGAACACGGCACTTGAGCCCGAAAGATTCTACAAACCCTAAAACACCACTTCGATATATTTCCTACCACTCCCATGCCCATCATTGTAAAGTAGGATGTCCTTCCACCTGCCTCATAGGAGCACGGCTGTCTTAAATTATGCCCTCTTCAGGTCAAGGGGAACGAAAACATGGTGAATGAAAAAGCATTTTGCATTTTTATTCTCAGGTCAGAAGAGGCCTTGTGACAGCAGCAACTCCTCCCTGGCAAAGAAACAAAAGCGTACCCCAAAGCGAGCCAGCACTGTAGCCAAAAACGAGAAGAACGGGACAGGTATGTCTTAAGAAGCGATTCTGCTCTTTTGTCTTAAGTTGTGCCCCCTCCTCCAGTTTGTTTGTGTCTGCTGTGCTTATACAGGTACAGGTTTCCCTTCCAGTGGCTTTGAGGCAGGGTTGACAGATTTCTCAGGAAGTATTATGTGGAACAGTATAAATAGGGTTGCGAGCTGCGGGTTGGGAAATCTGTCGCCTTTTGAGGGTGGAGCCTAGAGACGGTAGTGGGAGGGGCCAGAGTCTATCCACCAAAGCTGACTTTTTCTCCAATTTCTTTCATCTGAAGAAGAAGAAGTGCAATTTATACCCCGCCCTTCTCTCTCAAATGCCCTATATTTTCTCCCCCCACAACAGACACCCTGTGAGGTGGGTGGGGCTGGAGAGGGCTCTCCCAGCCGCTGCCCTTTCAAGGACAACTTCTGCCAGAGCTATGGCTGACCCAAGGCCATGCTAGCAGGTGCAAGTGGAGGAGTGGGGAATCAAACCTGGTTCTCCCAGATAAGAGTCCAGGCACTTAGCCACTACACCAAACTGGCTCTCTGGAGATCAGTTGTAATTTCAGGAGGTTTCCAGCCCCCACTCGGAGGTTGGCAATACTAAATGTAGACCATGTCTTCTCATCAGGGATAATGGAAGGTCTTAGGGGTCCCTCTGCTCCCGTGTACAGACTTCCACCACAGGGTGCACTCTCTTCGTATCAGTTCTGGACAGGATAGGTGATCACGTCAAGCTTTCAGCTACACTTTGTGCTCTGGTGGAAATGTAAGCACAGGGCTATCCTAGATAGCCCTGTTCTGAGTTTCCTCTTCTGGATGTGCGCAGATTTTAAGCGTGTTAGTTGCTTTCTGCTTCCAAGGCAATGTGCAGCTCTTGAGGAATCGTCGTTGTTGTTCAGTCGCACAGTCGATTCCAACTCTTTGCGACCCCGTGGACAAAGTCACGCCAGGCCCTCCTGTCTTCCACCATCCTCCGAAGTCTGCTCAAATTCGTGTTTGTTACATCAGTAACACTGTCCAGCCATCTCCTCTTTAGCCATCCCCTTCTTCTTTTGCCTTCTGTCTTTCCCAGCATCAGGGTCTTCTCCAGTGAGGGCTCCCTTCTCATTGGGTGGCCAAAGTATTTGAGCTTCAGCTTCAGCATCTGACCTTCCAGGGAACAGTCTGGGTTGATTTCCCTTAGGACTGACTGATTTGATCTTCTTGCAGTCCAAGGGACTCTCAAGAGTCTTCTCCAGGGAGTGCTCCCTTCTCATTGGGTGGCCAAAGTATTGGAGCTTCAGCTTCCAGCATCTGACCTTCCAGGGAACAGTCAGGGTTGATTTCCCTTAGGACTGATTTCCCGCCCGATACTCTACAGAATTACTAATGTTGTGTAATTCCTGGGGAATTACACAACAATAAAGTATAGCAAGCAATAAAAAAGAATGGAATGACAGAAGGTTTTTATACCCCCCTTTTCTCTACCTTAAGGTGTCTCAAAGCGGCTTACGCTCACTTTTCTCTTCCTTTTCTCACAACAGACATCCTGTGAGGAATGTGAGGCTGAGCGTGTCCCAATAGAACGGTGACTGGCCCAAGGTTGCCGACTGATTGCATGTAGAGGAGCAGAGAATCAAACCCAGTTCTCCAGTTTAGAGTTGGCCACTCTTAATCACTACACCGCAGAGCCAAAAAACACTTCACTCTTGCATATAAGTTCCATCAAGGCAGTAGCCTAGGTGCTACCACGAAAAATGCTGCGCTTTTAGCTCCCCGAATTCATCCTTCACATCAGGGACCCATAAAAAGCAAGGTCTTTCTAGCAGATCTCAGTAGTTCAAATCTCAGTAAACTTAACCGGGGCGGGGCCGAGGGGGTCACTGCTGGTTTGTCTAAGCTCTGAGCCTGCCATTCCCCAAATCTAGGTGAATAAGAGACACCTGTGTTCCAGAATTTTACTCACAAGGAGTATGTAAGTGTATGAAAAAATTCTTAAAGCTGTATTGATTGAGTCCCTGGCTTGCTGGGGGGAGGAAGTGTAGATGACTGGGGAAGGCAATGGCAAACTACCCCGTAAAAAGTCTGCCGTGAAAATGTTGTGAAAGCAACGTCACCAAGTTGGAAACGACTGGTGCTTGCATAGGGTCCTACCTTTACCTTTTATATTGATTGAACAAATATTCAAGATTGAAAATAAATTTATTGTAATGAATAGAGTGTGTAAAAACTCCTTGTGAGTAAAATCCTGGAATACGGGGGTCTCTGTGAGAGCCAGTTTGGTGTAGTGGTTAATTGTGCAGACTCTTATCTGGGAGAACCGGGTTTGATTCCCCACACCTCCACTTGACCTTGCTAGCATGGCCTTGGGTCAGCCATCGCTCTGACAGAGGTTGTCCTTGGAAGGGCAGCTGTTGGGAGAGCCCTTTCCAGCCTCACCCACCTCACAGGGTGTCTGTTGTGGGGGAGGAAGGGAAAGGAGATGGCAGGCAGCTCTGAGACTCTGTCCTTGGAAGGGCAGCTACTGTGAGAGCCCTCTCAGCCCCACCCACCTCACAGGGTGTCTGTTGTGGGGGGAGGAAGGGAAAGGAGATTGCAGGCAGCTCTGAGACTCTGTCCTTGGAAGAGCAGCTGCTGTGAGAGCCCTCTCAGCCCCACCCACCTCACAGGGTGTCTGTTGTGGGGGAGGAAGGGAAAGGAGATTGTGAGCCGCTCTGAGACTCGGAGTGGAGGGCGGGATATAAATCCAATATCTTCATCTACCTCACAGGGTGTCTGTTGTGGGGGAGGAAGGGAAAGGAGATTGTGAGCCACTCTGAGACTCTTCGGAGTGGAGGGCAGGATATAAATCCAATATCTTCATCTACCTCACAGGGTGTCTGTTGTGGGGGAGGAAGGGAAAGGAGATTGTGAGCCGCTTTGAGACTCTTCGGAGTGGAGGGCGGGATATAAATCCAATATCATTATCCACCAATCTTTTACTGTGTTCATCCTGTGCGGGTGATATATATTCTCCAGATCTAGGGCAGGCCTCTACAGGTTTTCTTCAGCATCAGGAGCCATCCCCCCCCCAAAAATATTATTTTTTGTTGTCGCTCCCCCCCACCCCCAAGTCCTAGGGTTTTAACATGGCTTTTGCCATGTCCTGTAAGCCGCCCTGAGCCTGGGTATAAATAAAATTTATTATTATTATTATTATTCAAGGCAAGAGACGTTCAGGGGTGGCGCGCCATCACCTGCTTCAGCATCACAACCCTGGACTTCCTCGGTGGTCTGCCATCCAAATGCCCCCCTGCTTTGCTTCTGAGATCTGATGGGATTGGCCAGTTTATTGTCACCTGTTGTAAAGCCATAAAGAAAGTGTTGTAGTGTTGAGATAAATGCAGGGTAACTCTGGTTATCATCACAGCAAAAAGCTAATTTCTGTCCCTCAACTGAATAAGCTTGGTACTTCTACTGAGAATCAACAAGAGGCGCTGACAATAAGAGAAAAAGAGTTTGGATTTATACCCTACTCTTCACTACCTGAAGGAGTCTCCGAGTGGCTTACAATCTCCTTTCCCTTCCCCTCCCCTCAACAAACACCCTGTGAGGTAGGTGGGGCTGAGAGAGCTCTGACAGAACCTGCTCTCGAGTGGAACAACTCTGCGAGAACTTGTGGCTGACCCAAGGTCACATCAGCAGGTGCAAGTGGAGGAGGTGTGGGGAATCAAACCCTGTTCTCCCAGTAAAGAGTCCAAGCGCTTAACCACTGCAGCAGACTGGCTCTCATCAGTAAGTGGCTGTTGAAAATACCGAGCACCACAATGAAATTTCTAGAAGCCCCAGTATGCAGGATTTGTTATCCATGATTTAGGAATACTTGCTGGCCCAACTGACACAGCCATTTTTAGAAACCCTGAGAATGTTTGTAAAGTGGTTTGAACCATTACAAATCTGTTGTCCATCTTCAAGCATATGTTTGGTGGCATATGTTGGCTTCTGGGAGAACCGGGTTTGATCCCCCACTCCTCCACTTGCAGCTGCTGGAACGACCTTGGGTCCGCCATTGCTCTCTTAGGAGTTGTCCTTGAAAGGGCAGCTTCTGGGAGAGCCCTCTCAGCCCCACTCACCTCACAGGGTGTCTGTTGTGGGGGAGGAAGGGAAAGGAGATTGTAGGCTGCTCTGAGACTCTGTCCTTGAAAGGGCAGCTGCTGTGAGAGCCCTCTGCATCCCCACCCACCTCACAGGGTTCCTGTTGTGGGGGAGGAAAGGAAAGGAGATGGTAGGCTGCTCCGAGACTCTGTCCTTGGAAGGGCAGCTGCTGTGAGAGCCCTCTCAGCCCCACCCACCTCACAGGGTGTCTGTTGTGGGGGAGGAAGAGAAAGGAGATGGTAGGCTGCTCTGAGACTCTGTCCTTGGAAGGGCAGCTGCTGTGAAAGCCCTCTCAGCCCCATCCACCTCACAGGGTGTCTGTTGTGGGGGAGGAAGGGAAAGGAGATGGTAGGCTGCTCTGAGACTCTGTCCTTGGAAGGGCAGCTGCTGTGAGAGCCCTCTCAGCCCCACTCGCCTCACAGGGTGTCTGTTGTGGGGGAGGAAGGGAAAGGAGATGGTAGGCTGCTCTGAGACTCTGTCCTTGGAAGGGCAGCTGCTGTGAGAGCCCTCTCAGCCCCACTCACCTCACAGGGTGTCTGTTGTGGGGGAGGAAGGGAAAGGAGATGGTAGGCTGCTCCGAGACTCTGTCCTTGGAAGGGCAGCTGCTGTGAGAGCCCTCTCAGCCCCACTCACCTCACAGGGTGTCTGTTGTGGGGGAGGAAGGGAAAGGAGATGGTAGGCTGCTCTGAGACTCTGTCCTTGGAAGGGCAGCTGCTGTGAAAGCCCTCTCAGCCCCATCCACCTCACAGGGTGCCTGTTGTGGGGGAGGAAGGGAAAGGAGATGGTAGGCTGCTCTGAGACTCTGTCCTTGGAAGGGCAGCTGCTGTGAGAGCCCTCTCAGCCCCACTCACCTCACAGGGTGTCTGTTGTGGGGGAGGAAGGTAAAAGGAGATTGTGACCACTCTGAGATTCAGAGGATAGGGCAGGATATAAATCCAAAATTATCTTCTTCCTCTTTGGTCCGTGGCACCATACGTTATTTTTTTCAGTTCAAAAGGACTAGGTGAGTTGACCCCGATTGAGTCAAATGTCCGATGCTGTGTCGTTACAGGACAAAGTAGCGATAGCGAAGATCTTCCTGCCCTGGACACACCAAGCAAGTGTGCGCCCGTAAAACATCTTGGCATGTCGAAGCCACAGAAGCTCACGCGGTCGCCTGCCAGAATCATACCGCCAAACATCAAAGACGGCGAGAAGGACAAGCAGAGAGAGAAGAACCATCAAAACGTTTCCCCCAGGGTGTACAAGTGGAGCTTCCAGCTCAGTAAGCTGTTTGTCAATATATCTAATGCTCTGCATAGTCAGACCTGCGGATACTTCAATCCGGAGGTTGGAGCCGTAATCGGATGCTTCTGCGAAACTTTTAAAAGTCCCAGGTTTTCAGAAAAGTCTGAAATTTTTTTAAAAAAATATATACACTGAACCAGGCCTTGAATTCCGCAGGAGCTCACGGGAGCACAGCTCCTGAACCTTTCTAAGGGTTCCCCCTCCTCCTCCCCACCTACCTAGCTTGCCCATTGAATAGTTGCTGCAGCTGCCTAACAATCTAGGGATTAGGAGAACGGGCAGCCAGCCAGCCACCTGGGGCTTTGCCATGCCCCCAGCAGCCCTCATAAACCCCTGGAGAAGGCCACTCCACCCTTACAAGATTTTGGGTGGCTTGCTGGCCTTTTGAGTGGGGGGTGGGGCGCCCAGGAGAGCCCCAGGTGAGCGAGGCTTGCTTGGGCTGGCTGGATCTCTAACCAGCCCAAGCAGGCCTCGCTCGCCCAGGGCTCTCCTTTCTTGCGTCGGGTTGCTTTTGGTCTTGGGGGGGGGGGTGGCATATGCTAATGAGTTATGCTAATGAGCTCCACCACCTATTTTTCTACAAAACGACCCCTGCACTGAAGAGGTAAAACTTCCCAAAATAATAGAAGCAGAATCCATCGTTCTAAGAAACAAATCCCTTCAGTGGCCATAGCTGGGAAACCACAACGGTATCGTTAGTCTTCAAGACTTGGTTTTTGTCAGTAGAAGTGTGGGAGGGAGGCAGCATAGCTTTTTCCGGGGCCACGACCGCCAGTAACCACTGAGGCACTTACTATAATGCAACGAGCCTGTTTCCCTCCAGCCCAGCAGCTTGCTGCTGCTCAGTGGAGAGCTTTCTCCACTTGATGAGCCATGTGTGAGAATTCCAGCGGTTGGAAATAGTAATATCGTGGACCTCTTTCTACCCCTCCATGAGGAAGGCTGGCCGAAATGTGCTGACCAGCTAGCGAGTGACATCGGAGGTGGTTTTGGGGCGTCCATTGCAAGATTTTAAAATTATCATATTTAATGGATGGAAGAAGACACTGCACTTGACTAATGGAACGAGTCTGTTTGGACTAACGTAAGACACTTTGTATCACTATACAGGAACGTATGTATTGTTGCACTGCATTTGGGATGAATTTATGATCCACGGCATTATCGATGAATAATATTATAATTTGAAAATTAATTTGTGCCGTTAATTACAGTCTGTTGCTGTATTTCATTGCTACTGCTCACCAACAGCCACCCCACAAAAGCCACTGTGGTGGGGTGGTTAGCGTGCAAGACTAGGATCCGCAGGACCCAGATTTCAATCCCCGCTTTGCTGTGAAAAGCTCACTGGGTGACTTTTGGGCCAGTGACACATTCTCAGCATAACCTCCCTCACTCGGCTGTTGCGAGGATAAAATGGAGGAAAACGATGCCAGCTGCTTTGGATTCTCGTTGTGGAGAAAAGCGGGGATAAATGAAGTAAAAAATAATAGAGTTCAACATAAGAACATAAGAGAAGCCATGTTGGATCAGGCCAATGGCCCATCCAGTCCAACACTCTGTGTCACACATAAGAACATAAGAGAAGCCATGTTGGATCAGGCCAATGGCCCATCCAGTCCAACACTCTGTGTCACACATAAGAACATAAGAGAAGCCATGTTGGATCAGGCCAATGGCCCATCCAGTCCAACACTCTGTGTCACATAAGAACATAAGAGAAGCCATGTTGGGTCAGGCCAGTGGTCCATCCAGTCCAACACTCTGTGTCACACATAAGAACATAAGAGAAGCCATGTTTGATCAGGCCAATGGCCCATCCAGTCCAACACTCTGTGTCACACATAAGAACATAAGAGAAGCCATGTTGGGTCAGGCCAGTGGTCCATCCAGTCCAACACTCTGTGTCATACATAACATAAGAAGCCATGTGGGATCACGCCAATGGCCCATCCAGTCCAGTACTCTGTGTCACATAAGAACATAAGGGAAGCCATGTTGGATCAGGCCAATGGCCCATCCAGTCCAACACTCTGTGTTACATAAGAACATAAGAGAAGCCGTGTTGGATCAGGCCAATGGCCCATCCAGTTCAACACTCTGTGTCACATAAGAACATAAGAGAAGCCATGTTGGGTCAGGCCAGTGGTCCATCCAGTCCAACATTCTGTGTCACACATAAGAACATAAGAGAAGCCATGTTTGATCAGGCCAATGGCCCATCCAGTCCAACACTCTGTGTCACACATAAGAACATAAGAGAAGCCATGTTGGGTCAGGCCAGTGGTCCATCCAGTCCAACACTCTGCGTCATACATAACATAAGAAGCCATGTGGGATCACGCCAATGGTCCATCCAGTCCAGTACTCTGTGTCACATAAGAACATAAGGGAAGCCATGTTGGATTACGCCAATGGCCCATCCAGCCTAACACTCTGTGTCACACAGTGGCCAAAAAACCCAGGCACCGTCAGGAGGTCCATCAGTGGAGCCAGGACACTAGAAGCCCTCCCACTGTGCCCCCCTCCCAAGCACCAAGAAGACAGAAAATCACTGCCCCAGACATAAGAACATAAGAGAAGTCATATTGGATCAGGCCAGTGGCCCATCCAGTCCAATGCTCTGTGTCATACAGTGGCCAAAAAAGCCAGATGCCATCAAGTGGTCCACCGGGGAGGGGGCGGACTCTAGAAGCCCTCCCACTGTTGCCCCCCCCCCCCCAAGCATCAAGAATGCAGATCATCACTGCCCCAGACAGAGAGTTCCATCGGTACTTTTTGACTAATGCCCACTGATGGACCTCCAGATGTTGATCCAACCCTCTCTTGAAGCTGGCTATGCTTGCAGCCACCAGTTGAAAATGGGGAAAGATGAAAGATAGCCTGCCGGGTGAGTGGGAAGGAGAGAAGCAAGCAGGGATGGGTTGTCAAAAGGAGGGAAAGTGGGAAATAGTGTGGGGAAGGGAATACAGGGGGAAATCCGGTGTCCCTTGCAAATCCTTGAACGTTCCACCTCATGCCAGCTGTATTGCTGGATTTATGATCACTGTTGAACGCTGTAGCAATAACTTGAAGATTTGCTTTTTTTTAAGTACAGCATTTGGTTACCTGTCTTGGCTACCGACTTGTTCAGCGGAAGAGATGACGAAATTTTGCCATTTGGTACATAATGGAATCTCTGAACACTTTCAGACATCTGATATGTACATTTATGTGACATGAGTTTATTTATTTGCTTTCCTAAGATGAATTGGACAACATGAGCAGCACAGAGAGGATCTCCTTTTTGCAAGAGAAACTGCAGGAAATCAGGAAATATTACATGTCTCTGAAGTCTGAAGTGGCCACCATAGACAGGAGAAGAAAACGGTTGAAAAAGAAAGACCGAGAAGGTAGGTTCAGACTTGAGGTACTTTGCCAAAAAAAAGTTTTAGAATCCCCAAAGTTTGATCAGTATTTTTCATGCCAACTGCTGACAGATGTTTGTGTGTTAACGAAATTATGTACCTGCTGAAGAATGTACAAGCTTTATGTTATGTTGGACAGTTGCTTTTGCAGACTTCACTCCAAACCAGCTTCATTTATTATAGCAGCATATTGTTGTGCCTTTCCCATTAATTGGAGTGAAAATTACAAAAGTGGGTGTTAATTATACTCCACAGACATTTGAAAAAAATGCATTAAACATCGAGACAATATATAGCTGCCTCCTTTTTATTAAAATGGTAGAGCTTGTGTCCTTAGATCCATGCATTTATTTCCTGAAATGCATTCTCTCTGGGGTCTCGTATCACTTTCTCCAATCTGCCTTTCCGACCACTGGAAAATAAATCTTGATCCAGGTGAAAGAAGGATTAAGGACATAAGAAGAACCCAGTTAGATCAGACCAGCTGTCCATCTAGTCCAGCATCCTGTCTCACAAAGTGACCAACCAGTCCCTCTGGAGGGTCAACAACAGGGCAGAGAGGCTGAGGCCTTCATTAGACCAATAGAAGGGTCCTGCTGAATCAGACCAGTGGTCCATCTAGTCCAGCATCCTGTCTCACACAGTCTCATAGTTCCCCTGGAGGGCCAACAACAGGGCATAGAGGCTGAGGCCTTCACAAGAACACAAGAAGCTCCCCGTTGGATCAGGCCAGTGGACCATGTAGTCCAGTGTCCTGTCTCACAGAGTGGTCAACAACAGGGCACAGAAGCCAAGGCCTTCCCCCGATGTTGCCTCCTGGCTGGGGGATTCAGAGGTTTTTCTGCCTCTGAACATGGAGGTTCCCTTTAGTCACCATGGCCAGTAGCCACTGATAGACCTCTCCTCCATGAATCTGTGTAATCCCTGTAACTGTTTTAGAATTTTGAGGGACAAGGCCACAGCATGTGCAGAGTTGGTCTGCATATGCTCTGAGGTTGGAATCCTCTGATGCAAAAGGGGCAGGAAAGGCTGGAGGCAACAACACTTGCGCACCTTTGGAGGGGTGTTTTGAGCTTTTTTAGGGGCTGCAGCACTGTAACCCCCTAGCGTGAGAGGCATTGGGTGCAAGCTCGCCATTTGAACAAGACTTGTGTCATAGCAGGACGGGTCCTACCTCTTTTCTGAACAAAAGTTTGATGCCGCTTCCTCCAAGGGAGGTTCACAGAGCCGATTTGGCAACTTCCACATGGAAGACCAGCACTTATTTAATTTATTTTACAAAATGTATAGCCCACACAAGGACCACCAAAGCAGCTAGTAATTTTAAAAATATATGGTAACATCACATTTAAAAACATTAAAATCAACCCCCCAACCCCCCCCCCCCCCCATTATTAAAACAAATTGAAAAGAGTCCAAGGATTTTAGGTTTATTAAGTTTAATAGCCCTTAGGCCATGGACCAAGGACAGCCAAACTTGCTTAACGTAAGAGCCGCATAGAATGTCAGATCTTTGAGAGCCACAAGAAGATGATGATGATATTGGATTTAAATCCCGCCCTCCATGCCGAAGAATCTCAGAGCGGCCTACAATCTCCTTTACCTTCCTCCCCCACAACAGACACCCTGTGAGGTGGGTGGGGCTGAGAGGGCTCTCCCAGCAGCTGCCCTTTCAAGGACAGAGTCTCAGAGCGGCCTACAATCTCCTTTCCCTTCCTCCCCCACAACAGACACCCTGTGAGGTGGGTGGGGCCGGAGAGGGCTCTCACAGCAGCTGCCCTTTCAAGGACAACCTCTGCCAGGGCTATGGCTGACCCAAGGCCATTCCAGCAGGTGCAAGTGGAGGAGTGGAAAATCAAACCCGGTTCTCCCAGATAAGAGTCCGAACACTTAACCACTACACCGAACTGGCTCCCACTACACCAAACTAGATAAATAAATAAGTGACATGGCTGAATGGTGCAGCAGCAGTCGGCCATTTTGAGGGTGCCTAACTCTTTTCCTGTCTCCACAGTGTCTCACACAGGAGCTTCCATGTCCTCGGCTTCCTCAGACACTGGAATGAGTCCTTCATCATCCTCTCCACCTCAGAATGTGCTTGCAGTTGAATGCAGGTGATACCAGACTCCTCGACCTTGTACAGCGAGTGGCTGTCATGGACAAAAATCCTGAAAAATACCATAGAAAGCACTCAGCTGGTTTGACATTGCCAAGTATATTCTGTATCCTCTTCCACTGCTGGACTGTGTTGGTCTCTCCTCTTCGCACCCCCCCTTCTCCTTCCTTCCTTTTTTTTTTTTGGTCATTGTGGATATATATATTTTTTTAATTTTAACCTTTTTATTGTGGAGATTAATTAAGCTAATTGGCAACAGAAGGTTCATAGGTGCACGTGGACACCTCGGTCTTTGTGCTTATTCGTTTCACTTTGCTGTTGAAACAACAACAGAAAGGGCACTTAATCAAATTGGGGGGAAACGGATGTCCAGTGAAGCATTTGGGTGTTGCAAGGAAGTTACTTTTTAAAAAGAAAAAAAAAAGTGCACCATATAGGCATCGAATGGGTTCAGTCAGAAAATGGATTTACTGTTGCACTTTTTTTCCACTGAGCTGTATCTTAAATTCCTAGGTGAGAGTTCCCCCTCCTCTATTTTTTGGGGTTAGGCTTTTCATTTGGGTGAGGGGAGAGCACGTGCTATATAGACCTGCCAAAGTGTGTATTTAGCCACGTGCTGATGTTTTTTTTTTTTTTAAAGGTGTAAATTGGACAAAATAAATTGTGAAAGGAAGCGTAGTTGACTGGAAACTACCGTCGCAACGAGTCTTCCACTTTTTTATAGGACTTTCTGAGCACACGATTATGCAAATATTTTAATGTTTAATGTTTACAGTGGAATTGTGAATAGGTTTTCAGTGGACTATCTTATCCCTTGACAAAAGTATTTTGTCTTTTTTTCTATGTAATTTCAGAGTTTTTATTTTGTTACAAAAAGGCAAAAAAATAAAATATATAACAATGAAGTTATTTAACGAGATTTCTAAAAGCTGAAATTTTTTGGTGTGTGTAAAATAAGGTATCTTGCGACCTGTTAAATATATTTATTCAGACATTGGATGTTGTATTTTTATGTATTTTTTAAAAAAAATATTAAGAAAATTGGGGAGAAAGTCTAGGTTAGGTTCACTCTTTCAATAAAATATACCTGTCACTTATTAGAAAAAAACCACCCCACCCTCTACAGGTGGCTGTATGTATTAGCCATACCTGTATGTTAAGTGGTTTCGTCTGTTCAATCTTCCACAGTGTAAAACTGTAATCTGGCATCTGGATTAAACTATAACCTGTCTTGAAAACTTTGGCACTCCTAGTACTTCTGTTGCTTTGAGGAACAATTTCCCTCCCGCCCGCCCCCCTTTGGGTTGCCTTTATGATTCTGTCACTGCTTTTGTTTGCTGTACTTCTGAAGAAAGTTTTATATCTGCCAAAGTTGAGGTGTATCACCAGTTTAGAGTTTAAAAGACTGGTTTGGCTGTGGATTTGTCCCACAGACTGAAAACAGTATGTAAATAACTTTCCTGAAACCATGTATTTAAGACAGTTTGCATATACATTGTGTATAAAAAAAGTGATTTTTAATCAATTTTTTTAAAAAAAAAACCTTCATCTTTGTACATCGAGAAGGGGTTTCGTCTCTTCCCATGTTAATATGATGTAGAGTTATAACATAGATTCTCTAGACTGTGTCAAGATATTAAAGGGTTCACTGAATCTGACGGCCAAGATTGAGAGACTGATGAAATGGGGAGTCATTTACATAGCTAAAATCACAAAATGTTTCTTGCAGTTTCATTTTGCCACATTGTCAACGTGTGATTCCAGTTCCTTCCATTTTTTTTTTTTGCTGAGAACTAAAGGAAAAAGTCCTCTTGTAAAAAAAAAATGCACTTTTTTCTGTCTTTTCTTAAGCAGAGCTATTTCAATGTATGATACAAATCGACGCTCCGTGGAGAGCATTAATAAAGGTTATGTTTTTAAACATAGTCTTTTATTTTCTTAAGCAACTTTGTCAGTCAGCCACCCATGACCAAACAGCAGAAAGATCTGGCTTTGTCAGGTGTTGTTAAGAACTCTTCAGAGTTATACTGATAATAAAAGAAATTGTCAAGAAATTTGGGTCACATGTTTGCATACCTATTCCTACTGGTCATTAGTAGTAGCAGTAGTAAAATTTATTGCGTACAGCCATTGGTCATTACGATCACAGCAACTTAAAAGTTAAAAACAGCCAAGGACTCTAAAATGAACACATTCAAATTTAGATTATTCACCATCTTAGTTACATACAGCGTCATTAATTGATGCTAAATTCCCCCATCTGTCCTGCCTCGTGAGGTTGTTGTACGGCTACATTGGACCACTCTGTCTCTACCTAAGGCCACACACCGGATTCTCAGTTAAAGGAGGATTTGAACCCAAGTCTCCCTAGTCTCAAGGATCAGGTAACAGCTTAGGTGCTTTTAAACTGCAAATCACTATTTCAACGCTCTAGAGATCTTCATGAACACACGAAGCTGCCTTGTACTGAATCAGACCCTTGTTCTATCAAGATCAGCACTGTCTACTCAGACTGGCAGCAGCTCTCCAGGGTCTTAGACAGAAATCTACTTGCCTGGTCCTCTTAATGGGAGATGCCAGGGATTGAACCTGGGACCTTCTGCGTTCAAAGCAGAGGTTCTACCACTAAGCCACAGATCTTCCCCAGAATCTTTCATGTAACACTTCACTAAATCAGGATTTGATTATTTGCGATTGAAAGCTGCAAGAAATTGAAGCTAGGTGGTTACATCAGGTAGTAATTTTTCTGTCACGGCTCAATTAAAAGGCAATGAAAATGAGCACTCTCAATGAGTATATTGCTGTCCTGATAAAAATTTACTACACTGCTGTAGCTGAAGACCCAAAGTTCCTAGTTTTGTTTGCAAGAGAGAACCAGATAAGGATATATATTCCTTAAAAAATGTCTTTATGGAAATTTGGAATGGACAAACTATTTTTTTTTAATTCCATTTTGTTTCAGTCTGGTTTGAGTGTGCCAGCTGGTTCAGAGATTAATGGATCCCAATAATATCGTTGTTTTCACGGGCTACAAATGAGTGACTTCTGAGTAAAACCAGAAGGAATTGAATTTCTAGCTTGGACTTCAGAAACTTTGGCTGCTTTTCTGCACTGGAGCATCCCAAGTGACCGGATATACCATAATCCCCAAATCTCTTGGTAAAACCTAGAGCCAAGGAAACCATTCTAGCATTCACACAGCTCCAGAGGTTAACACCAGCATCTTGTAGCCAGGATACCGCCTCTCCCCATATGAGCCCCCCCACCCCCCGGCTCTGCGGTCAGCTACACAACATCTTCTCGTGATCCCTGTGCCTAGGGACGCCCGACTGGCTTCAATGAGGGCCAGGGCCTTTTCGGTCCAGGCCCCTACCTGGTGGAATGAGCTCCCGCTAGAGATCCGCAGGGCCTGTAAGATGGAGCTCTTCCACCAGGCTTTTAATTGATCCAGCAGGTGTCCCCTGAAGTCATTGCTTCCCTCAGCGCCTTTCTATCTAGGTGTATAATTTATGCCAGATACTACTTGCCTACATGCAGTTTTTATGACTGGTAGCCAGTGACGCAGATCCTGATTTCTGATCTAATCTGAAAATCCTGTAATTATGATATTGTTGTGTTTGGATGTGGTTTATTCAATGTTGTTGTAAAGTTTTTAATGTTGTAAGCTGCCCTGAGCCCTCTCGCGAGATAGGGTGGGGTATAAGTGGAAAAAATTAAATTAATTAACACATCTTCAGCAGACAAAGCTGCCACACTCTGCTCTATGCAGTCTTCAAGAGTCATTCCTTGAATCTTCCTTGACTCGCAAACAGCCACCCACGTTGGGCAGCTTCTGAAGAATCCGGAAAATACGATGTTTAAGTCAGAACTGTTAGGCCTGTGGGGAGATTAATTCAACATAAGTTGCACGATTGGGTGTCAAAAACTGGCCCTACCTAAGTGGGGGTGCCAGCCTCCAGGTAGGGCCTGGAGACCTCCCAGAATTAGAAGTAATCTTCAGGCTACGGAGATCAGTTCCCCTAGCAGAAATGGCAGTTTCAGAGGGAGGACTCTGGCATCGTGCCCCTGCTGAGTTCCCTCTGCTTTCCAAACCCCTCCCCATGCTCTGCCCCAAACTTCCAGGAATTTCCTAACCTGGAGTTGGTAACCCTAACAGAAAGATGGAGGGGATGATTAATTCTTGCTCGGTTCAAAAGTACAGATCAAAGACAGGAAGTATGGGTATTCTTGCATGAAGAGATCACATTTGCTATTATACTTAAACTGATGGGTAAAATTGAAAGCTTCACTTCAAGAAGGATGTGGACAAAATGGAGTAGATGCAGAAGAGAGCAACAAGGATTATAAGGAGCCTGGAGACCAAGAAGCCCTAGGAGGAAAGGCTGAGGGGCTTGGGAAGGTTCAGTCTGGAGAAGAGGAGGTTGAGGGGGGGGACAAGATTACTCTTGAAGAACTTGAAGGGCTGTCAGAGGAAGGCAGGGAAAAGATACTGGATTTATATCCCGCCCTATACTCTGAATCTCAGTCTCAGAGCAGTCACAATCTTCCTTTCCGTTATCTCCCCACCACCACTGTAATAGACACCCTGTGAGGTGGGTGGGGCTGAGAGAGCTCTCCCAGAAGCTGCCCTTTCAAGGACAACTCCTACGAGAGCTATGGCTGACCCAAGGCCCTTCCAGCAGCTGCAAGTGGAGGAGTGGGGAATCAAACCCAGTTCTCCCAGATAAGAGTCTGCACACTTAACCACTACACCAAACTGGAGCAGAGAAGGGGACTCTCAATAATGGGTTTAAAATTAAGGATGGGAAGCTGGATATTAGCAAAACTTTTTTACAGTAAGAGTTGTTCAGTAGTGGAATTACCCAGGTGATTTCCACCCCTCCTTACTGGCAGTTTTTAAGCAGCCACTGGACAAAACACTTGATCCCACATTGAGCAGGGAGTTGGACTATATGATCTCTGTGGCACCTTCCAACTGTTATGAGTTTATTATTTTTATTTAGATTTATTTTGCAGACTTATATTCTGCCCTTTCCCATAAACGGGCTCATCATTCCTACTGAAAACTCGGTAAATCACATTCTAATGTACTTTTCCACAGCAGCTTGTGTTTTCCAGGCACAGAGCTGTTTCTTCCTTTTAGTTAAAAAGTAGCTTGACCATCTCACAAAATCTGGACTTAAGACTTTGCCTGGAAGAAGGGGACACTAGACAGTGTTATCGATGCAATGAACATGAATTTGAGCGAACTTAGGAGGACAGTGGAAGACCGAAGGGCCTGGTGCGATGTGGTCCATGGGGCTGCAAAGTCGGACTCGACTGCAGCTGAACAACAAATGTCACAGGGATCGCTTTTTTGAAGTAGTCGGGAAATAGCTCCTCTTTTTTCTTTTCAAAATATGGGAACCCTATTAAAAGCCATTTTTGTCTCACAGGGAAGGAATCGGACAACCTTAGGCCTTCAAGGGGAGGAGAAAGCCGCTCTTAAAGTGGACGGTGGCCCACTCTTGGCTGTCTGTACTTATGACGAAAAACACAGGAGGAGGCCTAGTCCTGTGCACATCCATGTGTGTGTGGAGAACCCCCCTTTTTGGAGCCGCTCAGGATTTTTTTCGCTTTGGAGGTCTCCCCGCACACGTCTTAGGGTTGCCCAGTTCAAGAAATATGAGGACTTTGGGGGTGGAGCCCAGGAACAAGGGTGTGACAAGCGTGGCTGAACGCCGAAGGGAGTTCTGGCCATCACGTGCACCTTTTAAATGCCTTCCCTCCTTTGGAAATAATGGAAGGATGGGGGCATCTTCTTTGGGGGCTCCTAGAATTGGACTCCCTGGTCCAATCTTTTTGAAAATTGGTGGTTATTTTGAGGAGAGGAACTAGAACATAAGAACATAAGAGAAGCCATGTTGGATCAGGCCAATGGCCCATCCAGTCCGACACTCTGTGTCACACAGTGGCCAATATATGTATATACTGTGGCTAACAGCCACTGATGGACCTCTGCTCCATATTTTTATCCAATCCCCTTAAAGCTGGCTATGCTTGTTTTTATTTATTTTAATTTATTTATGATTTATATCCCGCCCTTCCCACCAAGGTGGCTCAGGGCGGCTTACAACAGATAAGTCAAACATAAAATATTACAAACATAAAATGCTTGTAGCCGCCACCACCTCCTGCGGCAGTGAGTTCCACAGGTTAATCACCCTTTGGGTGAAGAAGTACTTCCTTTTATCCGTTCTAACCCGACTGCTCAGCAATTTCATCGAATGCCCACGAGTTCTTGTATTGTGAGAAAGGGAGAAAAGGACTTCTTTCTCTACTTTCTCCATCCCATGCATAATCTCATAAACCTCTATCATGTCACCCCGCAGTCGATGTTTCTCCAAGCTAAAGAGCCCTAAGCGTTTTAACCTTTCTTCATAGGGAAAGTGTTCCAACCCTTTAATCATTCCAGTTGCCCTTTTCTGCACTTTCCCCAGTGCTATAACATCCATTTCGAGGTGCGGCGACCAGAACTGCACGCAGTATTCCAAATGAGACCGCACCATCGATTTACACAGGGGCATAACTGGACGTCATGCTGCAAACTTAGTGCCTCTGCCTCCAAAAAAAAAGCTGCCCCTCAGAGCCCCACAGGCCTATTCTCCATTATAACCTATGGGGATGGGTCTCCACGGGGAACCCTGCAGTGCCCAGCAGACATTTCCCTCCCCGCCTCCAAACCAGGGGATGCATCCTCCCCGGGAAGCGCCTCCTGGGTCTCTCCGGGCGCCGCGAGGGGGAGAAGCAGCAGCAGCGGGAGGCCGCCTTCCTTCCTTCCTTCCCCGCCTCTCCTCTCCTCTCCTCTCCCTCATGGGCTGCGGGTGGCGGCGGCCGGGCCTGCTGGCGCTGGGGCTGGTGGCGGGCGCCTGCGGCCTGGCCTTGCTGGCCTACTCCTGCGCCCGCTTCGACCGCCGCCGCCGCGCCGCCCCCGACTTCAAGCGGCGGCTGAGGGAGAGTGAGTGGGCGGGCGGCCTGGGGAGAGGGGTTCAGACGCACACGCGTGTTTGAGGCCCCCAGCCCGATAAATGCCTGTCCACAGAGTAGGGTTGCCAATCCCCAGGTGGGGGCAGGGGATCCCCCGGTTTGGAGGCCCTCCCCCCGCTTCAGGGTCATCAGAAAGCAAGGGGAGGGGAGGGAAATGTCTGCTGGGAGCTCTTATTATTCCCTAGGGAGATTTATTCCCATAGAAAATCATGGAGAATTGATCCGTGAGTATCTGGGGCTCTGGGGGGGGCCCTGTTTTTTGGGGTAGAGGCACCAGATTTTCAGTATAGCATCTAGTGCCTCTCCCCAAAATACTCCCCAAGTTTCAAAACGATTGGACCAGGGGGTCCAATTCTATGAGCCCCAAAAGAAGGTGCCCCTATCCTTCATTATTTCCTATGGAAGGAAGGGATTGAAAAGGTGTGCCGTCCCTTTAAATGTGATGGCCAGAACTCCCTTTGGAGTTCGATTATGCTTGTCACAGCCTTGATCTTGGCTCCACCCCTAATGTCTCCTGGCTCCACCCCCAAAGTCTCCTGGCTCCACCCCCAAAGTTCCCAGATATTTCTTGAATTGCTTGGCAACCCTACCACGGAGCGGGACTAGGAGCCCTCTTTTGCGAGGAGGCGGCTGAGCTCCCCGCCTTTTGGCTTTGTGGCGTCCCTCCTCTGGTGAAAGTGGGGTTGCCAATCCCCAGGTGGGGGCAGGGGATCCCCTGGTTTGGAGGCCCTCCCCCCGCTTCTGGGTCGTCAGAAAGCGGGGGAGGGGAGGGAAATGTCTGCTGGGAACTCCATTATTCCCTGTGGAGACTTATTCCCATAGGGAATGGAGAATTGATCGGAAAGTGTCTGGGGCTGGCGGGGGAAGGCTGTTTTTTTGAAGTCGAGGCACCACATTTTCAGTACAGACCTCTCCCCGAAATACCCTCCAAATTTCAAAACGATTGGACCAATTCTATGAGCCCCAGAAGAAGGTGCCCCTATCCATTATTTCCTATGGAAGGAAGGCATTTAAAAAGGTGTGCTGTCTCTTTAAATGTGATGGCCAGAACTCCCTTTGGAGTTCAATTATGCTTGTCACACCCTTGCTCCTGGCTCCACCCCTAATGTCTCCTGGTTCCACCCCCAAAGTCTCCTGGCTCCACCCCCAAAGTCCCCAGGTATTTCTTAAATTGGACTTGGCAACCCTAGGTGAATGTGGCCTCTCTGGGGTCGGGAGGTTAGGGGTAGTCCTAGCTCTGAGTTGGGTAGCCGTGTTGGTTTTGAAGCAGGGGGACGAAGTTTGGGTCCCTTGGCACCTTTGAGGCCAACAGAGTTTTAGGGAGGGAGGGAGGGAGGGATGGGTAGGCGGCAGTGTTGCCTCTAAGCTGAGTTGTCATGAGCCAGCTTACGGATTTGTAGCTTCCAGTCCCCCTGTGCAAGCACCAGTCGTTTCCGACTCTGGGGTGACGCTACTTTCACAACGTTTTCACAGCAGACTTTTTATGGGCTGGTTTGCCATTGCCTCCCCCAGTCATCTACACTTTCCCCCCAGCAAGCTGGGCACTCCTTTGACCGACCTCGGAAGGATGGAAGGCTGAGTCAACCTTGAGCCGGCTACCTGAGCTAGCTTCCGCTGGGATTGAACTCGGGTCGTGAGCAGAGGCTCCGACTGCAGTAATGCAGCTTTACCACTCTGTGCCACGGGGCTCTTTCTTCATGAACAACACACATTCATATCATTTGTTTTGGGCACCTCTCTTCCTCCAGTGAAATATTTTCTTATTACCATGTGAAAACTGCGATTAGAGAAAGCTATAGCTGGCCGTAGGCCTCTTAAACTTGTTCACAGCTGTTTGGCGTGCATACTAAATTTAATCGGTTGTTCTTGCAGAAAGAAGAAAAGAGCATGAACAAGCGAAACAGCATGAGAAAGAGGTGAAAGACCGTTTCAGAATGTTTCCCATGAAGGTTATTTCAGGGGATAGACATGTTGGTCTGCGGTACAAGAGCTAAAGACTGAGCCCGAGAGCACCTTAGAGACCACCAAGTGTTTCAGGATATGAGCCGGGGGTGGCTAAAGTGTGGCTTGGGAGCCACATGTGGCTCCTTTACATATATTGTGTGGCTCTCGAAGCCCTCACCACCAAGTCGGCTGGCTTGGAGAAGGAATTTCTCTCTAAATCACTTCTCAGTTTTCAAAAAGTTTATTGGTTTTGGAAAGGAAAAGGGATGGGGGATGGGGAAAAAAAATAAAAAACACAATACATTCTGGTATTATTTTGCATAGGAATACTTTCAAAAAACTTAATTCTACAGTATTTTCTTTACATAAATTGTCCCCTATTATTTTGGCTCAACTGCACAAAATCCATTTTCAAATTTAATAGTACAAACCTTTTGTTAAAATTGTCTAGTAATTTTGACAATTCCAGTAAAGATAAATTTTATAATATAAAGTACAGGGAAAAGAAAAAAAAAACGTTCACATCAGGGAATCTTAAGAGTCTTGGTTATCTAACCAGGCATAACATTTCATCCAATATTTTCTTGCTGCTTCTTTAGATTTACCAGCTAACAGCAAATCCCACCAAATCCATTTTCCCACCAAATCCATTTTCGTGGGAATTTCCTCTTTAAATCATTTCTCCAAGCCAAGCCAGCTGACAGCTTGAATGCATTTAAAGTTGCTTTCTTTCTACCTCTACTTCTCCCATCTGTTTTCCTTCTTTCCTCTCTCCCTCCCTTCTCTCAGACATCTGAGATTCATGTCTTGTGGCTCTCAGACATCTGATGTTTATTCTATGTCGCTCTTACATTAAGCAGGTTTAGCCACCCAAGAGTGAAAGCAACCTTCATTGTCATATCTGATCAAGGGAGATTTTGACTCTCAAAAGCATATACTCTGGAAATCTTGATGGTTTCTAAGGGACTACTGGACTTACATCTAGTTGGTTCAAAATGGTCTTGGTTTGCTGTGACCTGGATAGCCCAGGCAAGCCCAATCTCAGAAACAAAGCAGGTTCAACTCTGGCAAGTGTTGGACTGGATGGGCCATTGGCCTGATCCAACATGGCTTCTCTTATGTTCTTAAGTGTGACACAAAGTGTTGGACTGGATGGGCCATTGGCCTGGTCAAACATGGCTTCTCTTATGTTCTTATGTGTGACACAGAATGTTGGACTGGATGGACCACTGGCCTGACCCAACATGGCTTCTCTTATGTTCTTATGTGTGACACAGGGTGCTGGACTGGATGGGCCATTGGCCTGATCCAACATGGCTTCTCTTATGTTTTTATGAGAGGACTGGAGAAACATACGGAACGGAGGTTCATCAGTGGTTCTTAGCCACAAGGTCTAGATGGAACACTCTATCTAAGGTGCGAGGGGGGAGTAAGCTTCTAGAGTTCTGGCCCCTTTAGTGGACCTCCTGATGGCACTTGGGTTTTGGCCACTGAGTGACACAGAGTGTTGGACTGGATGGGCCATTGGCCTGATCCAACATGGCTTCTCTTATGTTCTTATGTCTGGGGCAGTGATGCTCTGTATTCTTGGTGGTTGGGGGCAACTGTGGGAGGGCTTCTGGAGTTCTGGCCCTTCTGGTGGACCTCCTGATTACACCTGGGTTTTGGCCACTGAATGTTGGACTGGATGGGCAATTGGCCTGATCCAACATCACTTCTCTTACATTCTTATGTCTGGGGCAAGTGATGCTCTGTCTTCTTGGTGCTTGGGGGGCAGCAGTGGGAGGGCTTCTAGTGTTCTGGTTTCACTGATGGACCACCTGATGGCACTTGGTTTTTTTGGCCACTGTGTGACACAGAGTGTTGGATTGGATGGGCCATTGGCCTGATCCAACATGGCTTCTCTTATGTTCTTATGTGTGACACAGAATGTTGGACTGGATGGGCCACTGGCCTGATCCAACATGGCTTCTCTTATGTTCTTATGTGTGACACAGAGTGTTGGACTGGATGGGCCATTGGCCTGTTCCAACATGGCTTCTCTTATGTTCTTATGTGACGCAGAGTGTTGGACTGGATGGGCCACTGGCCTGGTCCAACATGGCTTCTCTTATGTTCTTATGTGACGCAGAGTGTTGGACTGGATGGGCCACTGGCCTGGTCCAACATGGCTTCACTTATGTTCTTATGTGTGACACAGAGTGTTGGACTGGATGGGCCACTGGCCTGGTCCAACATGGCTTCACTTATGTTCTTATGTGTGACACAGAGTGTTGGACTGGATGGGCCACTGGCCTCATCCAACATGGCTGCTCTTATGTTCCTATGTGTGACACAGAGTGTTGGACTGGATGGGCCAGTGGCCTGATCCAACATGGCTTCTCTTATGTTCTTATGTGTGACACAGAGTGTTGGATCGGATGGGCCATTGGCCTGATCCAACATGGCTTCTCTTATGTTCTTATGTGTGACACAGAGTGTTGGACTGGATGGGCCACTGGCCTGATCCAACATGGCTGCTCTTATGTTCTTATGTGTGACAGAGTGTTGGACTGGATGGGCCATTGGCCTGACCCAACATGGCTTCTCTTATGTTCTTATGTGACACAGTGTGTTGGACTGGAGGGGCCACTGGCCTGACCCAACATGGCTTCTCTTATGTTCTTATGTGACACAGAGTGTTGGACTGGATGGGCCACTGGCCTGATCCAACATGGCTTCTCTTATGTTCTTATGTGTGACACAGAGTGTTGGACTGGATGGGCCTTTGGCCTGATCCAACATGGCTTCTCTTATGTTCTTACGTGTGACACAGAGTGTTGGACTGGATGGGCCACTGGGCTGATCTAACATGGCTTCTCTTATGTTCTTATGTGTGACACGGAGTGTTGGACTGGATGGGCCACTGGCCTGATCCAACAGGGCTTCTCTTATGTGACACAGAGTGTTGGACTGGATGGGCCAGTGGCCTGATCCAACATGGCTTCTCTTATGTTCTTATGTGTGACACAGTGTTGGACTGGATGGGCCATTGTCCTGATCCAGCATGACTTCTCTTATGTTCTTATGTGTGACACAGAGTGTTGGACTGGATGGGCCATTGGCCTGACCCAACATGGCTTCTCTTATGTTCTTATGTGTGATACAGAGTGTTGGACTGGATGGGCCAGTGGCCTGAGCCAACATGGCTTCTCTTATGTTCTTATGTGTGACACAGAGTGTTGGACTGGATGGGCCAGTGGCCTGAGCCAACATGGTTTCTCTTATGTTCTTATGTGACACAGAGTGTTGGAGTGGATGGGCCACTGGCCTGATCCAACATGGCTTCTCTTATGTGACACAGAGTGTTGGACTGGATGGGCCAGTGGCCTGATCCAACATGGCTTCTCTTATGTTCTTATGTGTGACACAGAATGTTGGACTGGAGGGGCCACTGGCCTGATCCAACATGGCTTCTCTTATGTTCTTATGTGACACAGTGTTGGACTGGATGGGCCAGTGGCCTGATCCAACATGACTTCTCTTATGTTCTTATGTGTGAAGCAGAGTGTTGGACTGGATGGGCCATTGGCCTGATCCAACATGGCTTCTCTTATGTGTGACACAGAGTGTTGGACTGGATGAGCCATTGGCCTGATCCAACCTGGCTTCTCTTATGTTGCAGCCTTGCTCTCATTAGCCTTCAGATTATTCTTGTGCAATTTTCCTAAGACCCGGTTTCTTCTTTTTCCTTTTAAACCCTCCCAGTTGCGTGAGCAGAAGGACGCGGCCAAGGTGCAGGAGTTCTTTCTGCAAGAAATCCAGCTGGGTGAGCTGTGGCTGTCAAGAGGTAAGGACAAGAGGAGTTGGCTTTGCGCGGCTTGCGGGCGCACACACTCTCGAGCAGGGCTTTTTGTGTAGAAGCCCAGCAGGAATTCATCTGCATATCAGGCCACACCCCTGACATCCCTATTATTTCATATGGGCTCGTTTGCGTATTAGGCCACGCCCCCCGACGCCAAGCCAGCCGAACTGCGTTCCTGCTCAAAGAAAGCAAGGCTCTTGAGTAGCTTCAACGTTATTAACGGTGGTAGAAAATGCCATCGAGTCGCAATCCACTTCTCTTGAATACTTCATTGGGTATTCAAGGCAAGGGGCTGATCAAAGGTGATTTGCCATTGCCTGCGTCTCTGTAGCAACCCTGATCTTCCTCCGTGGTTTCCCAACTCAGTACTAGCTAGGGCTAAACCTGCTTAGTTCTGAGGTGTGGTGAGATCGGGCTAGCCTGGGCCATCCAGGGTTAGAAAGGAAAAGGTCCCTGTGCAAGCACCAGTCGTTTCCGACTCTGGGGTGACCTTGCTTTCACAACGTTTTCACGGCAGACTTTTTACGGGGTGGTTTGCCATTGCCTTCCCCAGTCATCTACATTTTATCTCCAGCAAGCTGAGCACTCATCTTACCGACCTCGGAAGGATGGAAGGCTGAGTCAACCTTGAGCCGGCTACCTGAACCAGCTTCCGCCGGGATTGAACTCAGGCCGTGAGCAGAGAGCTCAGACTGCAGTACTGCAGCTTTACCACTCTGCGCCACGGGGCTGCATTTTCATTGGCAAGGAAAGGAAAGGTCCCCTATCCAAGTACCAGTCGTTTCCGACTCTGGGGTGACGTGGTTTTTACGGGGTGATTTGCCATTGCCTTCCCCAGTCTTTTACACTCCCCCCCCCCCCAGCAAGCTGGGTACTCCTTTGACCGACCTCGGAAGGATGGAAGGCTGAGTCAACCTGGAGCCGGCTACCTGAACCAGCTTCCACTGGGATCGAACTCAGGTCATGAGCAGAAGGCCCCAGCTGCAGTACTGCAGCTTTACCACTCTGTGTCACGGGGCTCCCGGGTTAGGGCATAATGATTGCGTGCTCTCAAGCTGTGGCCAACTCTTAGCCACCTCGATAAGATTTTCAAGGTCGGAGATGAACAACAGTGCTTTGCCCCTGCCTGCCTCTGCACAGCGACCCTGGACTTCCTTGGTGGTCTCCTGTCCACGGACTGACCCTGCTTAGCTTCCAGAGGAACCGCTTGGCCGCTGCGGTTGTGATGATGGCACTTACATCAAGAAGGAGTCATTTTTGCCCCACAGTGGGAAAGCGGATAAGGAAGCCAGTGAAGCAGGACGACCGGCCACTGTCGCTTCTCCTGCCTCAGAGGATTTAGAGTAGGGGTGGCCGAATTTTGGCTCGGGAGCCACATGTGCTTCTTTCACGCATATTTGGGTGGCTTTCAAAGCCCCCACTGCCCTCTTGGCTGGCTTGGAGAATGCATTTAAAGTTGCTTTCTTTCCACCTCTCCCACTCATGTTTGGGAGCCACACATGCCTCTTTCACACATCTTTGGGTGGCTCTCAAAGCCCCCACTGCCCTCTTGGAGAGCCAGTTTGGTGTAGTGGTTAAGTGTGCCGACTCTTATCTGGGAGAACCGGGTTTGATTCCCCACTCCTCCACTTGCACCTGCTAGCATGGCCTTGGGTCAGCCAGAGCTCTGGCAGAGGTTGTCCTTGAAAGGGCAGCTGCTGTGAGATCCCTCTCAGCCCCACCCACCTCACAGGGTGTCTGTTGTGGGGGAGGAAGATAAAGGAGATTGTGAGCCGCTCTGAGACTCTTCGGAGTGGAGGGCGGGATATAAATCCAATATCTTCATCTCCCTCACAGGGTGTCTGTTGTGGGGGAGGAAGGTAAAGGAGATTGTGAGCTGCTCTGAGACTCTTCAGAGTGGAGGGCGGGATATAAATCCAATATCTTCATCTTCATCTTGGCTGGCTTGGAGAATGTATTTAAAGTTGCTTTCTTTCCACCTCTCCCGCTCATATTTGGGAGCCACACATGCCTCATTCACACATATTTGGGTGGCTCTCAAAGCCCCCTCTGCCCTCTTAGCTGGCTTGGAGAATGCATTTAAAGTTGCTTTCTTTCCACCTCTCCCTCTCTCATCCCTGCCCTCCATCTATTTTCCTGACATTTATTCTGTGTAGCTCTTACATTAATCAAGCTTGGCCACCCCTGATCTAGAGTGACAGAAACAGCTGAGGATGCGGCTCCACTTGACACAAGTTCTGAGGCGGGTGGGGCACAATGTTAACGCTCACTGGTGGGCTAACGATCATACAGGAATACAAATTTGTTACAGGAGAGCACAGAAAGGCCATCGAACACCTCACCAATGCCATTTCACTGTGTACAAACCCAACCCAGCTCATGGACGTCCTGGAGCAGACTCTGCCGCCCGAAATATTTGAGATGCTGGTGCACAGAATTCCATACGTAACCCAAGTAGGTACCTTTAAAATGTAGAGGAATTGCAATGCAGAAAACTTGATGATTTGGTTAACGCATTGATCCCAGGTCTCTGATGAGCAGGTCTCTAATGAGCAGAAACCAGGGCTTTTTTTTGTAGCAGGAGCTCCTTTGCATATTAGGCCATACCCACCCCTGATGTAGCCAATCCTCCAAGAGCTGACAGTAGGCTCTGTAAGAAGAACCTAGGCAGAAACCCATCATCTGCCCAGTTCACATATAGCCTTTAAAGGGAAACGTCCATATACAATTAGAAACAATAAGACTCAATATAATAGTCGTCTTCTTCGGTCACGATGTAAATTTATTCAAGTGAAATCCAAGGGACCGGTTTCGGTTTCAAGAACCTTCATCAGGTCCCTTGGATTTCACTTGAATAAATTTACATCGGTGACTGAAGAAGGAAAGGAAAGGTCCCTTGTGCAAGCACCAGTCGTTTCCAGCTCTAGGGTGACGTTGCTTTCACGTTTTCACGGCAGACTTTTTTTTACGGGATGGTTTGCCGTTGCCTCCCCCTGTCATCTCCACTTTCCCCCCCAGCAAGCCGGGGACTCCTTTGACTGACCTCGGAAGGACGGAAGGCTGAGTCAACCTCGAGCCGGCGACCTGAAAACCCGGCTTCCGCCGGGGATCAAACTCGGGCTGTGAGCAGAGCTTAGGACTGCAGCGCTGCAGCTTTAACACTCTGCGCCGCGGAGCTCTTTGACTGAAGACGACGACTAGTACATTGAGACGGAATATATCATTTCTAATTGTATAGGGGCATTTACCTTTAAGGGCTTGGTTGTTTGGCTATAACGTAAACTGCTGCTATAGTGCTACAGTTTACTGCTTCTTACTAGTTTATATGAAGCTGTGGTTCTGCATTTTTTTTGTTCTCAGTTCACATATAGAGCAGTGTGCCTGCCACACCCACTGAGGGAGGAAATGGAGAGGTTGAAGAGGGAAGGGAGGCGCAGGAGTCTAAAGTTCGCTAGGGCTCAGTGGCATCCAATGACAACGATGGGCAGTAGGTTCAGGATGGACAAAAGGAAAGACTATTTTACACAGTGAGTGATTCATACGTGGAATCCGTTGCCGGAGAATGCCGTGTATTAAGGGCTACTAGTGTATTAAGTGTATTAAGGGCTACTAGTCCCAGCGATTGAGGAGAACCTACGTATTCAGAGGCACCGAACCAATGAATCCCAGAGCAGGAGACAGCATCGGAGGAAGGCCTCGGCCTCTACGCCCTGTTATCGGCCATCCATTGGAACCGGCTGGTCACGGCGTGAGACACCTTCCGGAGAGGATTGGATAAACATACAGAACAGAGGTCCATCACGGCTATTAGCCAGGTAGAGATGGACGCTGTGTCTGGGGCAAGTGATGCTCACTGGTGGGGATTGGGTAAACGTAGCTTCAAGAGGGGATTGGATAAACATCTGGAGCAGAGGTCCATCAGTGGCTATGAGCCACAGCGTATTGTTGGAGCGCTCTGTCCGGGGCAAGTGATGCTCTGTGTTCTTGGTGTTTGGTGGGGACAACAGTGCAAGGGCTTCTAGTGTCCTGGCCCCACTGGTGGACCTCTTGATAGCACCTGGGGTTTTTTTCGCCACTGTGTGACACCGAGTATTGGACTGGATGGACCATTGGCCTGATCCTACATGGTTTCTCTTATGTTCCTTTGTTCTTATGATGCTGTGTTCTTGGTGCTTGCGGGGGGCAACAGTGGGAGGGCTTCTTAAATACTGGCCCTGCTGGTGGAGCTCTTGATGGCACTTGGTTTTTGGCCACTGTGTGACTCAAGAGTGTTGGGACTGGACGGACCACTGGCCTGATCCAGCATGGCTTCTCTTATGTTGGATCAGGCCACTGGTCCAGCAGGGTGTGGAGTTCCCTAAGGGAAGATGTTTATGCCCAGAAAAAAAAAGGAAGTCTAGTTGATTAAAAAAAAAATAAATCCAGCACCCATAAGAACATAAGAGAAGCCATGTTGGATCAGGCCAGTGGCCCATCCAGTCCAACACTCTGGGTCACACATAAGAACATAAGAGAAGCGATGTCGGATCAGGCCAAGGGCCCATCCAGTCCAACACTCTGTGTCACACATAAGAACATAAGAGAAGCCATGTTGGATCAGGCCAATGGCCCATCCAGTCCAACACTCTGTGTCACACATAAGAACATAAGAGAAGCCATGCTGGGTCAGGCCAAGGGCCCCTCCAGTCCAACACTCTGTGTCACACATAAGAACATAAGAGAAGCCATGCTGGGTCAGGCCAAGGGCCCCTCCAGTCCAACACTCTGTGTCACACATAAGAACATAAGAGAAGCCATGCTGGGTCAGGCCAAGGGCCCATCCAGTCCAACACTCTGTGTCACACATAAGAACATAAGAGAAGCCATGCTGGGTCAGGCCAAGGGCCCATCCAGTCCAACACTCTGGGTCACACATAAGAACATAAGAGAAGCCATGTCGGATCAGGCCAATGGCCCATCCAGTCCAACACTCTGTGTCACACATAAGAACATAAGAGAAGCCATGTCGGATCAGGCCAAGGGCCCATCCAGTCCAACACTCTGGGTCACACATAAGAACATAAGAGAAGCCATGTCGGATCAGGCCAAGGGCCCATCCAGTCCAACACTCTGTGTCACACATAAGAACATAAGAGAAGCCATGTCGGATCAGGCCAATGGCCCATCCAGTCCAACACTCTGTGTCACACATAAGAACATAAGAGAAGCCATGTCGGATCAGGCCAAGGGCCCATCCAGTCCAACACTCTGTGTCACACATAAGAACATAAGAGAAGCCATGCTGGGTCAGGCCAAGGGCCCCTCCAGTCCAACACTCTGTGTCACACATAAGAACATAAGAGAAGCCATGCTGGGTCAGGCCAAGGGCCCATCCAGTCCAACACTCTGTGTCACACATAAGAACATAAGAGAAGCCATGCTGGGTCAGGCCAAGGGCCCATCCAGTCCAACACTCTGTGTCACACATAAGAACATAAGAGAAGCCATGTCGGATCAGGCCAATGGCCCATCCAGTCCAACACTCTGTGTCACACATAAGAACATAAGAAAAGCCATGTCGGATCAGGCCAAGGGCCCATCCAGTCCAACACTCTGTGTCACACATAAGAACATAAGAGAAGCCATGCTGGGTCAGGCCAAGGGCCCATCCAGTCCAACACTCTGTGTCACACATAAGAACATAAGAGAAGCCATGCTGGGTCAGGCCAAGGGCCCATCCAGTCCAACACTCTGTGTCACACATAAGAACATAAGAGAAGCCATGTTGGATCAGGCCAATGGCCCATCCAGTCCAACACTCTGTGTCACACATAAGAACATAAGAGAAGCCATGCTGGGTCAGGCCAAGGGCCCATCCAGTCCAACACTCTGTGTCACACATAAGAACATAAGAGAAGCCATGCTGGGTCAGGCCAAGGGCCCATCCAGTCCAACACTCTGTGTCACACATAAGAACATAAGAGAAGCCATGTTGGATCAGGCCAATGGCCCATCCAGTCCAACACTCTGTGTCACACATAAGAACATAAGAGAAGCCATGCTGGGTCAGGCCAAGGGCCCATCCAGTCCAACACTTTGTGTCACACATAAGAACATAAGAGAAGCCATGTTGGATCAGGCCAATGGCCCATCCAGTCCAACACTCTGTGTCACATATAAGAACATAGGAGAAGCCATGTTGGATCAGGCCAATGGCCCATCCAGTCCAACACTCTGTGTCACACATAAAAACATAAGAGAAGCCATGTTGGATCAGGCCAATGGCCCATCCAGTCCAACACTTTGTGTCACAAAGTGGCCAAAACCCCCCCAGGTGCCATCAGGAGGTCCATCAGTGGGGCCAGGACACTAGAAGCCCTCTTATTTTATTTTATTTTTTATTTATTTTATTTATATCCCGCCCTACCCCACCGAAGCGGGCTCAGAGCGGCTTACAACACTGTTGCCCCTCCCAAGCAACAAGAATAGAGAGTACCAACAATACACTGTGACTAATAGCCACTGATGGACCTCTGCTCCATATGTTTATCCAATCCCCTCTTGAAGCTGCCTATGCTTGTAGCCGCCGCCACCTCCTGTGGCAGTGAATTCCACGTGTTAATCACCCTTTGGGTGAAGAAGGACTTCCTTTTATCCCTTCTAACCTGACTGCTCAGCAATTTCATGGAGTGCCCACGAGTTCTCATATTGTGCGAAAGGGAGAAAAGCACTTCTTTCTCTACTCTCTCCATCCCAAGCATAATCTTGTCAACCTCTATCATGTCACCCCCCAGTCGATGTTTCTCCGAGCTAAAGAGCCCCAAGCCTTTCAACCTTTCCTCAACATGTCTTCGACTCGTCTTTTGTGTGTCAGCAGCTTTGCCCCTGATAAATCTGTTTTCTCTGCCAGCGGCTTCAGATAGCCCTGAACGAGCAGGATCTAGAGGATGAGTGAAAATGTCGCCTCGCATCCGGAGCTGCTCTCCAGGCCGGGCCTTAGGATAGCGGACGAGCCCTCCTTTAGAAAGACTCTCTGGAGGAACAGTCACTTCCATTTATTTCACTTTGATCCAATAAAAAATAAACGTCGCTTTAGACACTTTGGGATTTAATTCTCAGAGCGAACACGCCTCTTTCCAAAACGAACAGTCGTCGTCGTTATGGGGGGGGGGAAGGTGACGGAACGGTGGGTCGCACCCTGCTGCTCTGCTTGCAACCGTGCCAGAAGGAGGCTGTCGGGAACGGAGGAGGGCGATACCGTGAGTGGAGTTGTGGGATGCGACCCACTGGGTTGCTCCCTCCCCCCTCTCGAGCCCCGGAAGTAGCAGAGCCAGTCCGCAGGTCTCCAGAGAAGGCAGTTATCAGCATCATTCCACTGCACGGTAAGAGGACGCTCTAGGAACAGGCTCGATCGGCGCCACGGTTGCACGCGGCGGTGGCGGCGGCCACTGAGGGTTTCTGCGTCTCGATCGGTCCCTGAGCTGTTCCGTTCCGAGCCGGTGGGCGTTCCCAACTGCGCCTGTTGTGACAAATGCACCTTTACGTGCAACGCAACAAACGCCGACGCTCCTTCCTTAACGAGGCTGGCCGAGAAGTCCAGCTTTGGCAGCCAACGCTTCGTTCTGCTGAATGTGATACTCCTGGAATCGCATCGATATCCTCTGAGTCATTTTTAGGTACTTCTGTAAGCAGTGCTCTGCGCAGGTCATCTGCATGGGAAAGAGAGGAGGGCCCAGCGGTCATTAACCATTTGTAATTCTTGGGGTACGAAAAGCAGTTTATAAAGCCATCAGTCAAAATTTAGGATTATGTAACTGTTAACTTCAGTTAAAAAGTAAAGGTGCAAGCAGTCATCTACACTTTCCCTCCAGCAAGCTGGGGACTCCTTTGACCAACCTTGGAAGGACGGAAGGCTGAGTCAACCTGAGCCAGCTACCTGAACCCAGCTTCCGCCGGGATTGAACTCAGGTCATGAGCAGAGGGCTCGGACTGCAGTACTGCAGCTTTCCCACTCTGCGCCACGGGGCTCCTAAGGATTCCAGTTTAGAGGTGGGGAAACAGAACCCAGTGTGTGATTCCCCCCAACCCCCCCAAAAGCCTCCCTTTTGGGATGGAGACCACGCTGAAATGTGAAAACCTTTAATACATTGTTCAAAACAGCTTGGCAGGTCTTTACCGTTCATTTGGGAACAGGCAGTCTTCTGTGGGATTCGAGTCCGGTAGTGACTCGTGGACCAACCAAACCTCCAGGTTGCAACAGGTTTGGTGGGAACATCCGCTGGCTGAGAACTCTGACTTTCTGGAGTTAAAAGCTCTCTCTGTCTGGTGCTAGTTGGAAGTGTGAAGGGAACCTGGACTCTCTAGAGCAGGGGTGTCAAACATGTGGCCCGGGGGCTGAATCAGGCCCTCAGAGGGCTCCTATCAGGCCCCTGAGCAACTGGCTGTCATCTGCTTCCTTCTCCTTCTCTCTTGCTTCCTTCTGCATCACAGCTGGCTTTGCAAGGCTTGCTCAATCGCACAGGAGCTACAGAGCAAAGCCTCTATTTTCTCCATTGGTTGAGGCTCCTCCCTTGGGGAGGAAGGGCAGGGGAAGGAAAGCTTGCTTTGCCAGGCTCTCTCAATTGAACAGCAGAACTACTAAGCCAAGCCTCTCTTCCTTCTGCTGGCCTCCCCTTCCTGGTCCCCTGGGGAAGGAAGGAAGGAAGGAAGGAAGGAAGGAAGGAAGGAAGGAAGGAAGGAAGGAAGGAAGGAAGGAAGGAAGGAAGGAAGGAAGGAAGGAAGGAAGGAAGGAGCCAGAGCTTCCTTGTTCTTTGTCCCCTGGATCCCATGGGAGAGATGCAAAGAAAGCACCTTTAAGACCCACAAGTGCTAATGTTTTAAGCAGGTTTTATTTTAAGTTTGTTTAAAAAAAAATCTTTAATCGTGTTTGTCTGTGTCCTTTATACAGTTTCTATCTCTGCTACCTAATCTTAAATAGCTACACACACGGCCCAGCCCGACATGGCCCGGCCCAACAAGGTCTCATTTATGTCAGATCCGGCCCTCATAACAAATGAGTTCGACACCCCTGCTCTAAAGCTTATAGCCTGGAAATCTGGTTGAACTTCAGGGCTTCTTTTGTAGCAGGAGCTCCTTTGCATATTGGGCTACACCCCCCCACCACCACTGATGTAGCCAAACTTGCTGGAGCTTACAGGGCTCTTAGTTCAGGGCCTACGGTAAGCTCTCGGAAGATTGGCTGCATCGGGAGGGTGTGGCCTAATATGCAAAGGAGGTCCTGCTACAAAAAAAAGCCCTGTTGATCTTTAATACACTACGGGACTCGAATCTCGCTTTTGCACTTGCACTGCACGAATCAGTCTGATCAACTCCGGCAATAAATGAACATGTATTCATGCCACCTTTTTCTCAGCCACCCTGAGCCACTTGGTGGGAAGGGCGGGATATGAATTACAAATAAATAAACTTAGCGTGGACCCAAAGTGGCCTAACAGTCTCCCCTTCTCCAGTTTTTATCCCGACAACGACCCAGTCAGGTAGGTTCCCACGGAAATACACCATCCAAATATTACATTAATTCTAGCCCAGTCTCCAAACCGCATGCAGGCAGGTGTGTGTGTGTGCCAATCGCTATAAATCTGATCAAAAGTTTCTGAAGAGACATGCATCAGTCTGGCACAGTCAGAGAACTAGGACAGATTGCACTTCCCCATTGTGTGTACACCTGGCAGCAAATCTCCTTTGTTCCTGTGCCTCCCCCCGTCTAATCTGGTGGGGGAGGGGGAGAGAAGCATATTTTGGTGCTTTGCCTCGCTGAAACGCCTAGTGGAATTTTGTCCAGAATAGTCATCCAACTCATCAGCATTAGCTTTGAGGGGGGGGGGAGGGAAGAGGCTTGCCAAAAGGGGGGAAAGCAAGAAAAGATTTATAGCATGCACATATGGGGAGGGACGGTGGCTCAGTGGTAGAGCATCTGCTTGGGAAGCAGAAGGTCCCAGGTTCAATCCCTGGCATCTCCAAAAAAGGGTCCAGGCAAATAGGTGTGAAAAACCCCAGCTTGAGACCCTGGAGAGCAGCGGAGGGATGGTGGCTCAGTGGTAGAGCATCTGCTTGGGAAGCAGAAGGTCCCAGGTTCGATCCCTGGCATCTCCAACTAAAAAGGGCCCAGGCAAATAGGCATGAAAAACCTCAGCTTGAGACCCTGGAGAGCCATGAATGGGGCTGTGGCTCAGTGGTAGAGCATCTGCTTGGGAAGCAGAAGGTCCCCGGTTCGATCCCTGGCATCTCCCAAAAAAGGGTCCAGGCAAATAGGTATGAAAAACCTCAGCTTGAGACCCTGGAGAGCCGCTGCCAGTCTGAGAAGACAATACTGACTTTGATGGACCAAGGGCCTGATTCAGTATAAGGCAGCTTCATATGTTCATATATAAAATTATATGTACATGTGTACTGCTGGCCCAAAAGGCCACGAAATGCAAGAAGGCACAGTCTAAGACAATTATATGCAATACTCACATATGCTAGATTCGGGGCTTTTTTTGTAGCAGGAACTCCTTTGCATATTAGGCCATGCCCCCCTGATGTCGCCAATCCTCCTGGAGCTTCCAGCAGGCCCCGTAAGAAGAGCCCAGGAAGCTCTTGGAGGACTGGCTACATCAGGGGGTTGGGGCCTAATATGCAAAAGAGTTCCTGCTACAAAAAAAAGCCCTGACTACAAGGCAGAAAAGATCAAGCGGGGTGGGTGGGTTTGAACTGGTGGGTTTTATCCAGCTCCCTTGGTTAAATCACAGCTATCAGACAATTTCCACAAGCTGCAAAGCTAAAGTGCTTGGAGAAATCCGCATACCTCTTCTGGCTTGACTTCTCTGCTAGTGAAATCTCTCACACAGTCCAGAAAGCAGTTTTCCGTCAGTTTGTTATACGTCCCAAGAAATTCTTTGAACTGTGAACAAACCAGAGAGACTTTCAGCAGTGGGGGAGGGGCTCATCCTCTCCCCGGGAGGAAAAGCACAGGCCGGAGTAGACGGAGAGAACAGGGCTGAGGAGAACACTTGCTTATCAGACTGAAGAGCACATAAACTAAACAGCCTGTTCTGTATAGGCAGGATTTGGTACTGCAGTTAATAACCATCTTCCTTAAAGGACTGCCATTCAAGTTGCCAAACTATGAAACAATACAATTCAGGGGTGGAAAATAGTCAGTAAAATCAGTGAAATTCATTTTTTTTTCATGAATTCATTGGGTTTTTTTTTTTAAGGTCAATAAAGTCAGTATTTCTTTGTTTCTATGGATGCAATTTTGCGGGGGGTGCATGTGTGTTTTTGTTACTATATTTTGGGGGAGACTGACTTCCCAGTGAGAAGACAGATTTTTTTTTCCCCAGTTCAACTCATTTTTAAAAGGAAATCTTTTGGGGGGTTTTGCCTTAAATTTTATACAATACTGAAAACAGTTTTTCAATACAAAGGTGTGCGATGGCTGGCTATGGGGATGGTGGAGGCAGACGAAGATAATTTTTAATGATGTCCTGGTTTAACTTTTTAAATGCTTATTTATCAAGAGGCTGAAATTAAATCGTTGAGTAATTTGCCGGTTTAATATTTTAAAAAAAGGTCAATAAAACCAGAAATTTTGACACTTTCGACTAGTTTCCACCCCTGAATATTTCACAGGCATCCTTTAGCGATATTAGGTTAGACAGGGGTGGAATTGTAGCAGGAGCTCCTTTGCATATTAGGCCACACCCCTTAATGTAGCCAATCCTCCCAAGAGCTTACAAAAAAGCCTTGTAACCTCTTTGAGGATTGGCTACATCGGGGGTGTGGCCTAATATGCAAAGGAGCTCCTGCTACAATTCCACCCCTGAAAAGCCTCTTGGTTTTTATCCAGAACAGTCATCCAACACAGCAGCATTAGTTCTTTGGGGGGAGGGAAGAGGCTTGCCATAAGAGGGGGGAAAGCAAGAAAAGATCCACCTTCTAATCAGGATTTGCAATACCGCCCCCCCCCCCCTCAGTGTCTTACCTGCTTGATCTGATCGGATTCCGATATTTGCCCAGCCATATTTTAGTACACTGCCAAACTACCACCTAAACTGAACGGAAGACATCCAGGTCAAAATTCATTCACAAAAAAGATATTGGAACCTGAAACTGAATACCCCACAGTCTCACCCTTATTTTTATACGTCCTAAAGGGGAGATGAACTGAGGGAGTGAAAAGTACCTTTGGGAAACAAGAAGAAGAAGATAGAAGATATTGGATTTATATCCCGCCCTCCACTCTGAAACTCAGAGCGGCTCACCATCTCCTTTATCTTCCTCCCCAACAACAGACACCCTGTGAGGTGGGTGGGGCTGAGAGGGCTCTCCCAGCAGCTGCCCTTTCGAGGACAACCTCTGTCAGAGCTATGGCTGACCCAAGGCCATGCCAGCAGGTGCAAGTGGAGGATTGGGGAATCAAACCCTGTGAGGTAGGTGGGGCTGAGAGAGCTCTGACAGAAGCTGCCCTTTCAAGGACAACTCCTACGAGAGCTATGGCTGCCCCAAGGCCATTCCAGCAGGTGCAAGTGGAGGAGTGGGGAATCAAACCCAGTTCTCCCAGATAAGAGTCCGCGTACTTACCCGCTACACCAAACACAACAGACCAACACCTTGAGAGTGGAAGAATGCCAAGCATTTGGGATTGTCTTCTTCCCCCCACCTGTATATTTTTTGTTCTTGAGCTAGGCAAAGCTAGTGTTCAGCTTCAAAGAGATCTTGCATTAACAGATTTGCCAGCCCCCAGGACTGTGGCAGATCTGCTATTCCAACTGCTCTCCAGGCAACAGAGATCAATTCAGCTGGAGAAAATGGCCATTTTGGAGGGTAGACTCTAGGACAGGGGTGGCCAAACTGTGGCTTGGGAGCCACATGTGGCTCTTTCACACATATTGTGTGGCTCTTGGAAGCCCCACTGCTCCATCAGCCGACTTGGAAAAGGCATTTCTCTCTCTAAACCACTGGCAGCTTGGAGAATGCATTTAAAGTTGCTTTCTTTCCACCTCTCCTACCCTCCTCCCTTCCCCATCTGTTTTCCTTTCTTCCGGCTCTCAAACATCTGATGTTCATGTCTCGTGGCTCTCAAACATGGGCCATTTATTCTGTGTGGCTCTTACATTCAGCAAGTTTGGCCATCCCTTCACTAGGGCAACCCTCCCCTCCCCTCCCCAACCCTGCCCCTCCTCAGGCTCCACCCCCCCAAAAAAATCTTGAGATATTTCCCAACATGCAGCTGGCAGACCTATGATTAACAACCAAGTGTTTTATTTGCTTGATTTATTTTATACCCTGTCCTACCCCAAGAACGGTAGTCAATTTACTAGTCAATATTCAGATGGCGCCCCGTAGCACAGAGTATTAAAGCTGCAGTACTGCAGTCCTAAGCTCTGCTTATGACCCGAGCTCGATCCCAGTGGAAGCTGGGTTTTCAGATAGCCGGCTCGAGGTTGACTCAGCCTTCCATCCTCCCAAGGTCGGTATAATGAGTCCACAGCTTGGGGCTAAAATCCTTGGGGCTCTATAGCTTGGAGAAACATCGACTGCGGAATGACACGATAGAGTACAAGATGATGCATGGGATGGAGAAAGTAGAGAAAGAAGTCCTTTTCTCCCTTTCTCACAATACAAGAACTCGTGGGCATTCGATGAAATTGATGAGCAGTCAGGTTAAAACGGATAAAGGAAGTACTTCTTCACCCAAAGGGTGATTAACATGTGGAATTCACTGCCACAGGAGGTGGTGGCGGCTACAAGCATAGACAGCTTCAAGAGGGGGTTAGATAAAAATATGGAGCAGAGGACCATCAGTGGCTATTAGCCACAGTGTGTATATATGTGTGTGTGTGTATATATATATATAATTTTTTTTGGGGCCACTGTGTGTGACACAGAGTGTTGGACTGGATGGGCCATTGGCCTGATCCAACATGGCTTCTCTTATGTTCTTAAGTGTAGATGACTGGGGAAGGCAATGGCAAACCACCCCGTAAAAAAAAGTCTGCCGTGAAAACGTTGTGAAAGCAATGTCACCCCAGAGTCAGAAACGACTGGTGCTTGCACAGGGGACCTTTCCTTTTCCATTCAGAACTAGAAAAAGCAAAAGCTAGATATGGAAGGTCCTAGCTAGAGCCTCAAAGCACGCCCAATAACTTATTAACCCCCCCCTCCCCCAATAATACCCACTCTAAATTCCTGGACAAAGAATTTCAGATAGCCTGGAGACTGTGTGTGTATGTGGCAATCATCCTTTAAAGTCCTGCCTCTCCTCCAGGCCTCTGAACCAATCCTTGCGATTTAGGCCTCACGCATATCCAAATGATTGCCAGCCAATCAGAGCCCAGGGAACCCCACCGGAAGGGTGGGGCGGAGCCAGCCTCAACCTTGAAAAGGGTGAAGAAAAAACTTTCCCCTTCAGACAGGGGATTGCATGGCTCTGGAAAGGAGTGTCAGCTTATCCAGGCTTTCATTTGGCTTTCGAGTTGGGTTTTAGGCATCAATTTAGGGAAGTAAGGGGTTTTTTTTTGGGGGGGGGTGATGTATTTTAGGTTGTGTGTGTGTGTATGTATCTACACCTGGAAGTCATGTTGACCTCTGGTGCCTGGAGGATATTCAGAGACCTAGCGGAATCAACTTCCCTTCCGACTGCTGGTATTCCAAGGAGGTCTCCCACAGAAATACTAACCACAGTCGACTTTGCTTAACTTCCGAGATCTGACAAGATCGGGCTTGCCTGGGCTATCCAGGTCAGGGCATGAAGAAAGAAAGTTTATTTTTGTTTGACAAATAAGCAGCCGGTTAAGGGCCTATCATTCCTAACTGATGCACATAGGTTCTGTAAGAGAAAACGGCAGCCTTGAAGCTGGGTTTAGGTAGCCGGCTCAAGGTCAGTAAAATGAGTACCCAGCTGGCTGGGGGGAAAGTGTAGATGGCAATGGCAAACTATCCCATAAAAAGTCTTCCGTGAAAATGTCATGATACGACGTCACCCCATGGGTCGGTAACGACTTAGTGCTTGCGCAGGGTTCCATCTTTACCTTTTTTACTCTGCGTGTGCCACGAGCTGTCAAGTTACTTCCAACTTATGGCAACCCTATGAATGAATGACCTCCAAGACATCCTATAGTTAACAACCTTGCTAAAATCTTGCAACCTGAGGACCGTGCAGGAGAGCCAGTTTGGTGTAGTGGTTAAGTGTACGGACTCTTATCTGGGAGAACCGGGTTTGATTCCCCGCTCTTCCACTTGCACCTGCTAGCACGGCCTTGGGTCAGCCATAGCTCTGGCAGAGGTTGTCCTTGAAAGGGCAGCTGCTGTGAGAGCCCTCTCAGCCTCACCCACCTCTCAGGGTGTCGGTTGTGGGGGTGGAAGGGAAAGGAGATTGTGAGCCTCTGAGATTTAGAATATAGGGTGGGGCATAAATCCAATTTCTTCTTTTTCTTTACAGAAGAACAAAACAGTTTGGTGTAGTGGTTTGATGTAGTCATGTAGCCAGTTTGGTATAGTGGTTAAGTGTGCGGACTCTTATTTGGGAGAACCGGGTTTGATTCCCCACTCCTCCACTTGCAGCTGCTGGAATGGCCTTGGGTCATCCATAGCTCTGGCAGAGGTTGTCCTTGAAAGGGCAGCTGCTGTGAGAGCCCTCTCCACCCCACCCACCTCACAGGGTGTCTGTTGTGAGGGAGGAAGAGAAAGGAGATTGCAGGCCGCTCTGAGACTCTATCCTTGGAAGGGCAGCTGCTGTGAGAGCCCTCTCCACCCCACCCACCTCACAGGGTGTCTGTTGTGAGGGAGGAAGGGAAAGGAGATTGCAGGCCGCTCTGAGACTCTATCCTTGGAAGGGCAGCTGCTGTGAGAGCCCTCTCCAGCCCCACCCACCTCACAGGGAGATTGAGAGCTGCTCTGAGACTCTTCGGAGTGGAGGGTGGGATATAAATCCAATATCTTCTTCTTCTTCTGTGGCTTCCTTGATGCGGCAACATGGCTCAAAGGTTGGACCTTCCTCTTTTTCTAGCATTTCACTGAGTCTTCTCATAATGTGACCTGTAGTATAGGCTCAACTGAGTCATTTCAGTTTCTAGGAAGAATTCAAGCTTGATTTGATCTAGGATAGTTAAACCATCATCCAGCATCACATTTCAAATGAATCAACTTAGTTCATCAGTGCTTAGTTAAACCATCATCAGTGCTTAGTTAACCATCATCCAGCATCACATTTCAAATGAATCAACTTAGTTCATCAGTGCTTAGTTCTCGTGAGTTGTGACCCTTTCTTACATACCCAGGGAAATGCTGATAACCGCTTTGGGATCTGGAAGCAATTTTTTTTTTCCAGGCCAGTTTGGCCAGGGATCCTGGAGGATTTTTGTCATCTTCTTGGTATGGAGCAGGGCCTCTGGAAGTGAATTTCCTGCATTATGCAGGGGATCGGACTAGATGGAGGTCCCTTCCAAATCTATGATTGTAAGATGCACATTCATGCATAGTAATGTGGAATACTACAGCAAGTCATATCATAGCTACCTTCAAAAAAAAAAAAGGAGTACAAAAGGTGAAAGATGCAGCCCGGCCATTCAGTTACTTCATGACTGGTGTGGAATTTTGAGCTTTCAAGATCTTACATTCATATCAAGGGGTCAATTCCATGTTACCTTTTGTGACAAGACTGTAACTTTTTAGAAAGCTGCTAAATTTAAGCAGATCTAACTGGAATAAATTCATTTAAAATAAACGCATCCCCGTTTATACTTAATGGCCCAGGTTTTCCTTCCCTTAGCTGCTTCAGCCTCGTATTTTAGATTGTAAGCTCCATGGGCATGGGCTTGTACTCTGTACAGCTCTACACAGGTTGATCACACTGCATAAACAAACCCTGGGCAGCAGAACTAAGAACCAGCGCTGGGGCAGTGATGCTCTGTATTCTTGGTGCTTGAGTGGGGGGGGGGGCACAGTGGGAGGGCTTCTAGTGTCCTGGCCCCAGTGATGGACCTTTTGATGGCACTTGGGTTTTTTTTGGCCGCTTTGTGACACAGAGTGTTGGACTGGACGGGCCATTGGCCTGACCCAACATGGCTTCTCTTATGTTCTTATGACCCCAAATGACCTGATCTTCAACATTGACCCCACCTGTCCGCCCCCCGGGATTGGCTGCCACTTTTCTTTTTTAAAAAGCGGGTTTGCTTCTGCAGCTTTAACAGTATCCGGAGACATTAAAAAATTACCCCCACCTCACCCTACCCCTTCCAGGCAGGAAAAGCTTCCCTAGTTTGCATTTTGTTTCGTACGCTACTCTTAAAGGCGAGTGAAAATGGGAGGGGGGAGGCACCCAAATCAACAACCAAACCAGAGATTCCCCATGTCCTTCCCTTCCTCCTTCCGATCCCTGCTTCCCACAAGCAACTTCCCCAGCCCGGCACCTCAGACGCCCTCGCCCGTCTCCCCTACCTCGTGCTCGAGAGGAATCGGCGACGGTGGAGCCCTCGGATAGCTTTACCTTCCATGTACCACGTGTGGTCCGTCACGCTAAAGGCTCCCCTTTCAAATCCACAACTAGGGTTGCCAATCCCCAGGCGGGAGCAGGGGATTCCTCCGGTTATCAGAAAGCGGGGAGGAAAATATCTGCTGGGCACCCCATTATTCCCTATGGAGACTGAGTCCCAATGCAAAATTGATCTGCAAGTATCTGGAGCTTGGGGTTCTGTTTTTTGAGGTAGAGGCACCAAATTTTTAGCATAGCATCCAGTGCCTTCCCCCAAAATACTCTCCAAGTTTCAAAAAGAGTGGACCAGGGGGTCCAATACTAAGAGACCCAGAAAAAGGTGCCCCTATCCTTCATTATTTCCAAATAGAGAGAAGGCATTTAAAAGGCGTGCGGTCCCTTTAAACGTGATGGCTAGACTATTCTGCCTGTCACACCCTTGCTCCTGGCTCCACCCCCAAAGTCCCCAGAGATTTCTTGAGTTGGACTTGGAAACTCTGCAGAAAGCACTTTCCAAATCCACAAAGTCCCCGCCCCGAGGCCCACTCTACGTCCCCAAAGAAGGTGACCTGAAAACCCGCCAGAGTGGGACCGAATGACAGATTTATAAAATTTTAAGCCTTGCAACGGAACCCTAGTGTCTTGTACTCGTTTCCATCCGAAGCTTCACTAAGCCGGACCCTTGGGAAAAGAAACTAAAGCGCATGCGCTTCAATCCCGGAATCGCTGTGTTGAACCCGCTTTCCCTCTTTAATGAAAGGAGGAGGCTGTCTGCCGCGCATGCGCAATTCGTACTCAGGAACTCCTCTTCTCCCCGCCCAGGAAGGGGTTGAGCCCTATTTGTCAGTTTGGAAACGGCGGGAGTTCCGCCCGCCGGGGCTGCTGTTGCCATACCAACGGGGACTTCCGGCGAGTGGTTGCTCAGCTGCAGTAGGGATCGCGCACGCCTCAAGGAGGAGGTAGGTGGGAGGGGAGCGGAGGGGCCTCAGTGGGTGTAATGCCATAGAGCAGGGGTGTGGAACTCCTGAGGGCTGGATCTGACATAAATGAGATCTTTTGGGGGCCCCGTGGGGCAAAGTGGTTAAGCTGCAGTCCTAAGCTCTGCTCATGACCTGAGTTCGATCCCCGGTGGAAGCTGGGTTTTCAGGTAGCCGGCTTGAGGTTGACTCAGCCTTCCATCCTTTCGAGGTCGGTAAAATGAGGACCCAGCTTGCTGGGGGGGAAAGTGTAGATGACTGGGGAAGGCAATGGCAAACCACCCTGTAAAAAGTCTGCCGTGAAAACGTTGTGAAAGCAAAGTTACCGCAGAGTCGGAAATGACTGGTGCTTGCACAGGGGACCTTTGCTTTCCATGTCGGGGTGGGCTGAGCCATTGTGCTGGGCCATGTGTGTACCTATTTAAGATGAGGTAGTAGAGATATCAGTTTTATAAAGAACACAGACAAACACAAATATATATATATATTAAAAAATTAAAACATTAGCACTCATTGGTCTTAAAGATGCTTTCTTTGTATTTCATAGAATCATAGAGTTGGGATCTCCAGGGTCATCTAGTCCAACCACCTGCACAATGCAGGAAACTCACAAATACCTCCCCCTAAATTCACAGGCTCTTCATTGCTGTCAGATGGTCTTCTAGCCTCTGTTTCAAAACCTCCAAGGAAGGAGAGCCCACCACCTCCTGAGGAGGAAGCCTGTTCCACTGAGGAACCGCTCTAAACTCACAGATACCTCCCCCTAAATTCACAGGATCTTCATTGCTGTCAGATGGCCATCTAGCCTCTGTTTAAAAACCTCCAAGGAAGGAGAGCCCACCAGCTCCGGATGGAAGGAAGGAAAGAAAGCAAATAGATGGGAGAGGTGGAGGTGGAAAGAAAGCATCTTTAAATGAATTCTCCAAGCCATTTGCTAGGTTGCCTTGGTGAAGTGGCTTAAAAAGAGAACTACCTTCTTTGAGCTGGCTGACTGGGCAGTGGGGACTTCAAGAGCCACACAATATGTGTGAAAAAGCCACAGGTGGCTCCTGAGCCACAGTTTGGCCGCCCCTGTCCTAGTTTAATACTCTAACCACTGCACTAGCTCAGTAACGTTGCTTTTCCTTCATTCAACAGAAGCCAGACCTGAAAGCTGCTTTGCCAACAGTTCATGGAAGCAGAGGAGAATTCCGGCTCGAGCGAGGATTCTTTGGTTAGCCTGACCGCTGGCGACGTACTCATTCGTTCCACCAGCTTCCACATGAAACAAACGCCTCTCCCCTCCCGAACAGTGGGAGGTGCTGGCAGCAAGTCGCCCGTTCGCATTCAAGAGCGGATCCGGATTTCAGTGAAGAAGCTTCGGGAGGTGCCTCCGCCCTATCATCCGGACGATTCCGCTTGGATGGATGAGGAGCATATCCCACCTGCCTTGCCGGCAAACAAGCCTGTGCTTCAAAAACCCACGGCTGCAGCTTCTAGGACTTCAACAGAAGGTATGTTTGTGATGCGTTTCTCAACTTTTTTCAGTTCAGCTTGTCTGCATCTGTACAAGATTCGTAATAGCTTCACTGCCTTTACTACAGGGGTGGCCAAACCGTGGCTCGGGAGCCACATGTGGCTCTTTTACACATATCGTGTGGCTCTTGAAGCCCCCCCCCCCGTTGGCTAGCTTGGAAAAGGCATTTGTCTCGTTATATCACTTCTCCAAGCCGAACCAGCCAGATGTTTGGAGAATGCATTTAAAGTTGCTTTCTTTCAACTTCTCCCTCCCTCCCTCTATCATCCATCCATCCATCTATCCATCCTATCTATCCATCCTATCCTATCCTATCTATCTACATACACACATACATGTAGATCATCTATCTATCGATCTATCTATCATCTATCAATCAATCATCTCCTTCCTTCCGACATCCGAAGTTCATATCTTGCAGCTCTCAAACATCTGACATTTATTCTGTGTGGCTCTTACGTTAAGCAAGTTTGGCCACCCTTGCTCTATTACTTTGTTGTTGTTCAGTCGCACAGTCGAGTCCGACTCTTTGCGACCCCATGGACCAAGTCACGCTAGGCCCTCCTGTCTTCCACCATCCTCCGAAGTCTGCCCAAATTTGTGTTTGTTACATCAGTAACGCTGTCCAGTCATCTCATCTTTGGCCGTCCCCTTCTTCTTTTGCCTTCTGTCTTTCCCAGCATCAGGGTCTTCTCCAGTGAGTGCTCCCTTCTCATTTGGTGGCCAAAATATTCGAGCTTCAGCTTCTGCTACTTTAAGGAGTCTCAAAAGTGGCTACAGAAAAAAGCCCCGTGTGAAACAATGGTGCCAATAGGGGGTGTGACCTAATATGCAAATGAGCTTCTGCTAGGCCTTTTTTACGCAAAAAGGCCTGTGTGAAAGAATGGTGCTGTCAGGGGGTGTGGCCTAATACGCATATGAGTTCCTGCTGGGCTTTTTCTACACAAAAAGCCCTGAGTCAGAGCAAAGAAAGATGTGCGGTTTCTCGCTCCAGTGCAAATGCAAAATAGCCAGAAGCCTGGTGGGTCCTTTTCTAGAATGAGATTTTCAGGAGTTTTGGGACACGCTGCGTTCCTGCAAGGGGACATTCCAAGATGGAAGCAACCACTGATGGCTTATTGGGGGGTACATTGGTTTGTGATTCTGGAGGTTTTCAGTGCAGAAAGCTGGAGGAGGCTTCCTCCATCAGCTAGGCGGATTGTAATTAAGGTACCCTTTGAGCTGCCAGACTCCTAACGTGCGCTAGCAACATGCAGCGGGCCTCCAGCCAGCTTGTTAAGTGTTACCCTGCAGGAGTTATTTGTGCAGAACGTTTTTCAGGATCGGGTTCTGCAATTTTCTCGCAGAATTACAGGAGGAGGAGGGTAGGGATGCAAGTCACGACGCACGTCTTGGAACAAGAAGAAGAAGGAGAGCCAGTTTGGTGTAGTGGTTAAGTGTGCAGACTCTTATCTGGGAGAACCAGGTTTGATTCCCCACTCCTCCACTTGCACCTGCTGGAATGGCCTTGGGTCAGCCATAGCTCTGGCAGGGGTTGTCCTTGAAAGGGCAGCTGCTGGGAGTGCTCTCTCAGC